>NC_088130.1:63905182-64208212 GCF_036370855.1 Dromaius novaehollandiae
TTTGCCACATGGCTAGATCATAAGCAACTTTGCAAGTCCATTGACTTGTACTGTGAGTCACAAGTCACTTACAGGATTTAAGAGCATCCATATATTTAACTGCTTTCTTTTTACCACTTTTTCTTATACAGCAGACAGCATTCATTAAAAAGTCCTACAATGCTTTTCTTTACCTAGGACCTATATTACCTATTTATTCTTTGGGCTGTCTTGGGTAGCCTGTAAACCCCATTGGCAAAGGCAACCCATTAGAAATGTGCAAAACTAATGATGACGTATTAGCATTTGGATTTACATTAATTATCTATTTGACTGTTTTTGTGTTTTTTTCTTTTTTTCCTTCTAATGTTAAACACATTCCCTGTCTTACTGTTTGTTTAATCCAAGCAAACCATCTCCATTAAATAAATAACTATCTTACTTGATCCTAGGAGGAACACAAACAGAAATAGCAAAAGGAACAATTATTAAACAATAACAATAACATAAATATATGTAGTCCTTTTTTGATTGGCCCTACCACTCTCAGGTGCTTCAAGAATCTTGTTCTGCTCATAAATATTGGTCTTCTAATTCCTGTAAGTTTTTTCATATGATTTTCATTTTCTCAATTAGACTAATAACAGTATTTTTGGCCTTCTTAGCAGCGTTAAACCAGGTATATAACTCACTAAATCAGGAAGATCCTGAAAATCCTATCAGATAAATAGACCTGGTGACTATACTCAGAGCATGTGAGTACATTTTAAAGAGCAAGCATTTGCAGGATCTGTCTTTTAGTTTACAAGGGGTTTAGGGCAGGGTCTGTCTGGATCTTTGTGCCTGTGCAATGCCAACCTATTTTCAGCACTAAACAAAGAGTTGTTCATCAAAATTATAATGAATTAATTATTCTGATGGCTTTATGTGGGTATCTATTCAAAAGGAATTGCTCTGACAGCTTTAGTTCATTTCACATTATCCACCACTACATCATAATGAACCAGCCTTCTCATCATCTCAATTTCTTGTGCCTCTTCTACCTCAGATTTGTACCATATAAGAGATAACTTTACCCTACAATTAATTTGAAAAATTATATGTATTTTTCCAAGCTACTTTGTTCCAAGAAATGCATCAATTCTGTATATTTCCTAATTTATTTGGGTCCTTGTAAAGTTTCATCTGATAGACATAAAACTGTAAGATGATAGCATTGAAATGCAAGTCACAAGCTTCAATTAGGTACAATCAGAAATCATGCGGTGACTTCATTAAGTATCATTAAGAATGATCAAAATATTGCTCTTAGGAAAAATACATCAAAAGCATGCATTTACACATTGATTAAACAGGATCTGCAATTTCTAAAATCTGGTACGAGAAAAAAGAATGTAGTAAATTAAGTGCTCATACCCTACTTAGCAACAAGGGACTGCTTAGCAACCAACAAAGTGAAAAATAATGGATATGGCAGAGCACAAACTCTCAGCTCCCTTAGAAATGGAAGTATTGGGCAGCCATAGACAGAACTGCAAGAAATTTCTAGAAAAAGAAAAAAAAAGTGTATTCTCTCAATAAAGTCACTCTGATATCAAAGACAGCTAGTTTGAAGTACCAGAGAAGTACCTGGCAATCATAAGCCCCTGAATAATTGTAATAGTCACAATTCCTCAGTTCCAGTCCATGTGTGGCCTCTTTGGTTACATATCCATAGTCGATGTTAGCACTGTCTGAGTGCGGGCTCAGAGTTTCCTCTCCGTACAGTTTCAGTCAGTTGAGCCTACAGCATCCGTACAGAAAACGTTCATATTTGAGCTGCTCTTTGTCTTATGCTTACATTTTCCTGCCAGATATAAGCCACCAGGTTCTTGCCAGTTCTTTTCAAGCTCGAACAGAAGCCAGAAAGTGGGCAGTTTTGCAACTGGAGAGTCTGGGCTTTATTACGGTTTTCAGCCCTGAACTAACATGAGTTTAAAGTTACACCCTTCGAGAAAACTTCCTTAGGTTTCAGTTTTCTAGCTGTCATCCTTCTACGAATGAGATCCTACACACCCTTCTCAGAAAAAAGTCTTAATGTCATTTGACCTTCTCTTTTTACAACTTTTGAATGGAAAAAAAGTGATTTATTCTTTCTCTTAGAGAAATGAATTGTGAAAAGACTTGTTATTTGCCTTGCTTCAGATTCAGAGGGCAGAGAGAGCTTGGTTTTCTCAGATACCTGCTGAACCAGGGCTACATATCTGAAACATCAATGGGAACAAATCTAAAGATTACAGAAGTGGATGCAGTTGTCAGCAGACATTGTCTGACTCCACGTGCTCTGTCCCAGACAAAATGACAAAGATGCTCTAGTGAGATGCATAGATCTCTAAAGAAATGGTGCCAAGAAACTCCTTCCACCGTGCCGTTCAGCACACAGTTCAGGATGAACACGATGTGGCTAATTTTCATTTTCAATATAAGCATAGATTGATATATGCTACTAGCAGAGTAATTATTATATTGGATAAGACCCATCATCCCCCTAAATTGGTATTTGTTCTTTAGAGGAACATTTCTCCATGTGCTCCCTTGCCCATGTCGTTATTTCTAATGGGCTTACTCTATGAGTCTTTACATCCCTTTCAAATCCTTATTGCAGTTACTTAGGATAACAAGAGAGAGTTCTGGTATGCATATGCATATCTACTTTCATTTTGTAGCTATTTAAAATCTTGTTTTAGGAAACTCCAGTGACTATTTACTCTGCCATAAAAACAAACATAAAGCAAAAAATATACATCTGTCTTTTCCATCATTCCTTATCATTTTCTTTTCTTTCCAATTCAGTTTTGGCCCCTTTGTAACAAAAGAACAAGATCTCAGTCTTTCTCTTCTGGATTCAACACTTGGCCTTGACAAAACCTGTTTTATTAAAGATCAGAGCAGATAAAAAATATTAAAAGCAAAATTTTCTGAAGTAAACCCAGATTTTTACCTGACTCCTGTAAGGGCATTATGAATTGGACTAGACATGAATGGATATGAATTGCCTAAGGTTTACAAATCATATTTCTGAAGACCTCTCTGCAGTATGCAAATGCTCCTATATTTCCTTACAGCTAAATAAACTCAGACACCAAGAGGTTAAGTGGCTTCTTCAAGGTTGCATAGCAAACAATGCCAAAGCCATGAACTGCCCCTCAGGGTCCTAGCTTCCAGTCTCTTGCTCTACCTGCTGTATTGATTCTCCCTTTACAACCACTCCAATATGTTAATGGGCTACAAAGCTAATGGAATATTAAAACAAGCTTAAAAAGTTTATCTATGGACGTTGGCTGACCACTTAATTCTACCAAGGGAGGCCAAAAAAAAAAAAGAAGAATAAAAAGAAGAAAGGAAAAAGGAAAAATGTCAGAACTGATTGATTAAGGGAAGAAGTAGGTACCTGAGAAATGCCTGGTCTGATGCCAGTATTGGTTCAGGTCAGACAGGGCTATTTTTAAATTATTTGGTATTTTCAGAAATTGATTACTTGGCTAACACATTAAGAAGTAGCTTTACACATTCATTTAATGGGCCAGTGCCTCTTGCACAGGTCTGGAACAGTCACATTCAATCTCATCTACTCCTCGTTAAGTAGTGTTTTCTTCTTCAGTGTGTTTATTTACTGCCAATGCTGTAAGCATAAAATATATAACAAAAAATAAATAACTTCTTAAATAGTCTTTCAGCCATACGGGCCTTCAGGACAAGTGACTTCACTTCAGTGCTCATGAGCTCAGCTAGGGCTCAGACATTATTTCTCATTCTTTGATACACCTGCAAATTGAACAATACTTTCTTTTCATATTGTTAGCTTTTTAATATACATCCACCTCAGTCCAAAGCCACCCTGAAAACAAAACAAACAAACAAGCAAAAACTCATGAGAGGTTCTTGCCATAAGCAAATACAAATAAACAATGAGTAATTTTGATTTCATGACACTGTATGTGCCAGACTAAGAGCAAGATATTTTAGGTGAGGTAAGAAACAGTATAAAAAACTTTAGTTTTTTAGACTAAGGGTCTGCTAATGTATTGATTGTCTATTAATCCACAGGCAGGAGTGGGCTATAGGACTATCAGTTTTATCACTGACTTTTCCAAGTGAGAAGATACTCAGAGCTACATTTCTAATAGCATCTCCATTTTTCTAAAGGTTGTTTCTAATGAGACACCCCAAACCATAATATAGATGTTTCTTAACCAAGTAGGCTATAATTACATGCTCATGACCTTATCGGCTGTAACTAGAACATGATGACTGGCACTGGGAAAAAAAGATTTCAGTTACAGGAGCACCTTATTCGATTTCACATCAGAGTTTCAGGAAAACATAAAGAGGAAGGCTGCAATAATAAAAAGCATATATATCGACCGTGAGAAACTGCATTCTTAGCATGGTTAATATAGAGCTCCTACTTACCTGTAGGCCAGCCTGCCACCTCACCCATTGTTAACAAAACAGGGTGGCAGCATAGCTCTCACCAAGTAAAGGAGAAACAGGTTTTCAGCCTCTCAAGCCAGATAGTTAATTTTTAATGTGGGTATTTGACTTATGCTCCCAGATTTAGAAATGTTGCCCTTACTCTTTAACTTCTCTAGAAGGATGATCTCTCAAGGTTTGATATGCCTTCTTCTGCTATTGCCCTCAATGAAGGCCAAGATTTATGTAAACTATGAATTGGGCAGTCTTCTTCTATTGACTTTGTGTCATCTAAGGCTTCTCTACTTCTACATTACCGTAAAACACAATGGAAAACCAATTCAGTACTGTTTTTTTTATTATTATTATTAGCTTTAATATTATAACGAAGATGATGAAGAAAAAAAAACTATCGGCTTCAATGATATCTTCTCAGTTATCTTTCTATTCAATTTCCTCAGTAGAGGGCATATAATTTAATTTTCCCTAGAACTGGTAGTAGTTTTTTTATAAACTTCAAATATCGACTTCTTGATAAGTAAGTAATTAATCAATTGTTATGGAAAGCTGAGTAAAAACATGATGTTGCAGAATTAGACAGAGCTCAGGGGAAGAGTTTTCACTCCTTTGAATCAAGGAGGGGTGCAGAAGATCTGTGATTTCTAGTCATCCTGTCTTTGGATACTCACTACATTGCTGCTTTGAAGTTTACGTCTACTTCAAGTTATGTTCCAGTATTCATTTTGATTTTCTTGTCCATTGGCCATGCCACTGCAGTTCCCAAAACCTTTTACAATATAAACCATTGTTAGGCTTTCCTCTGCACATACCTGACCCTTGCAGGACCTTACTGTTTTCCACAGAGACTGTGCAGATGGGGAAGCAGAAAAGAGCTCTCAGGTCATATTGCTCATTCCTCATTTTCAGCCTCAGCATAAACCTCATTATTCATTGCTTGGTGGACCCAGAGGTCTGTCCATTGCAGAAATAAATATTACCATAATCTAATAGATCTCACAGTAAGGTGTGTGCTGTAATACCCTTACACAATTTTGTTTCCTTGATTTTATCCCATCATTCCTAATTATACCCCCTATGAATCTCTTACTAAATCTCTTTAATTGCACAGTTGTATATTTTCTTCCAACTTAGCCAAGTGGTAAGTGCCTAACTCAGCTCATCAGGCTTTCCATTTGCTTCAACATGCAAGTAACTACTCCCCCTTCCTTACTCAAAAACTAAAAAATAGGGTAAACCCAAAGGATGTTTCTGGATTAGAGGTGTTTACAATACAGGATTGACATGCTTAGGGCAGGGGATGTGATATTTGCCACAAAGGGTTAAAAGCCATGGTTCTCTCATGTCTAATACAGCAAGTAATCATGTATTATTTAACTCTCTCGAGAAGTTTATGAAAAAAAAATCCTTTATATAACACTCTGGAAATAACCAGGTTCTTTATTCATGGCAATGATAATCATTAGCATGTCCACTCACCGAGAACATGGTTTTATGATGGAGATATTAAGGCACAGAAACCCAATGGATCTCCCCATAGGTCAAATAAATCTTTGCTAGTGCTGGGAACAGAAATAACATTGGAAAACATAGCACTTTACTGTCATAGTCTTCATCCACAAAGCCACATCCTGTTGTTCTCACTGAAATATTTTATCTATTTATTGTTTCCAGAGATTAATAAATAGAAGCTCTTGTATCAGACATTTTGGGTATGAATTTTCAAATGTGCATACATTCATGTCTAATTCATTAAACTTTGGGGTCACTGAGCATTTCTGTTAATATCTAGTGGTCATCTATATGTCCTGGTATAAAAAGGACCACAAACCAAGCAGTGACTTTAATAAGGACCCATTTTTCATTGAAATATTCCTCAAATAAAATTTTGTACTTTTTACAGTTAATTATCTTACTGTCATTATTAAAAACATGTAGGATATAGACTTCTACTAAAAATTACAATGGAGGTTAATAATTGAAAGTTTCCATTTCATAGCCTCAGCAAAAATAAATAAATAAATAAATAAAATTCATTATTATTAATTGGCAGTTTTGCAACAGTGTGTAGGGGCACCAATCAACTACACATTACGGACAACACAAAACACAGAATTAAATCTTTACTCCAGTAAAATGACTGCAATATTTCTATTAACTTCATTGAAAGTTTCATTCCTGGCTAGAGACAATCCCTTTTCTGAAGGGTTTACAAAATTTAGTCCCCAGTTTTGCAAACACACAATGTGCCTAACTTTTCTCAGGTGATTAGTAAAGCTCCTTTTTTATTCATTCCCAGCACCAGAACAAATTACAAAGATAAAAGCATTGCGAGGACTGAAGTGGAGTTGGATTTGTTTTCTGTGATGCCTTTATCATCTGTGATAACTTTACTCAAGGTTACACAGGTTTTTTAAGAACTAGACTGGGGGTTAATTTAATAGATGATGTAACTAGCCGGTGTAATAAATCTGAGGAAAGGGAAAAAAAGCCTAGCAGTAATGTAAATGGATATTTAAGAGGAACAGCATGGTGCTTTATTTATTTGTGCATGTTTTCTGTTGGAAATAAACCACAGGTAGATCGGACCAGAATAAGATCATGGCATTCTTTCTTCAGTATGTTTCTTGACAGCTTCATTTTTTGACCTGCAACTGTGTTATTAGCACTGCAGGAAACTCTTACATTCAGATCCTCTTTCCATCAGCATCATCTTTTTGTTTTAACTCTTAAAAAAATCTACAGAAATGTGTTTCATTTCTAAATGTTTTAGCACTTCTACTTACTTGAATGCTGAGCTTGGATGACCACAACAGGTTTTCTAAGTCAGGTATTCGCAACTGCAAAAGAGTCTTTTCTAAATACTGTTGCTGGGCAGTTACTAAGTGTCCAGATGAATTCCTTTGCTTTCAACTGTTTGCCAGCACTGGTGTCAGGGCAAATCACACAGCTTTACTTCACTCTGGCTGGAAAGCTTTTGTTTCTGCAGTTGATTTGAGAACTGAATCAGCTGTGGGGTAGGGGAAGAAAAACAGGAGTTTCAGTACTTACTTTTCAGTACCTGGTGCCTATTTATCCCACATCTTCCCGGGAAATTCTCAGCTTTAACCTGTGACTGGCATGAGTATATTTGGGATATCCAGGGTTCCAATTACCCTCCATTCCTCCCAAAGGGGAATAAACATGTGCTTAATTTAAGTGTATAAATTTTCCTTGCTGATACAAATTTCTGACGAAAAGATGCTAGCATGAATAATGAGTAACTTAGAGACAAAACCCAAAACTGTGAAACGTATTTGCATTCAAGGCTCAGAGGCTGAACACTGCTGAAGCTCTATGAGGATTTTCAACAAACCTCATGAGTAACCTACAAGTGGCTGGAGCCTGCATTGACCATCTGGATAGAGGTCTTTATGCCCTGAATACAGCTCGTCATCAGTGCTATAGTCAAGAGGAAAATACCTGCATCACTTGCTATAACCCTAGAAGGATGAGAATACACCCACCAGGTACAAAGCCATTACAGTTAAATACAGACTAACGATATCAACTTTTATTTCCTCCCCACCACCATTTTCCAACATGAAAGCAGAAAAAAAAAACAACCCAAAAGCAAAAACAAAAAAGACCCTGAAAAACATGTATGTGGCAACTAATTTATCCTTGTAATTTATTAGTAGTCTCCATGCACTTTGTAATGCCTCTGCAACAATTACTGTGATTTCCACTTCTTGTCTGATTATTAAAATAAATCTTCAACAAAACCTGAGGAGTGGAAAATAGCTTAAGAGATCCTACAGTTCAAAGTTAGTCTTTTCCACTTTGTTCTGTGTTGTATGATTCATCCATGTTTTAGAATCTGAAATCATGGAAGGAAGGACTGAGAAGAGAATAACAGACCGGTGGTGAGTGGTGATTCTTAAGAGCTAAGGGGAAAAAAACACACCTAAAAACATATTTTTTCATTCACTTCCTTTTCTGGTTACAACAATAGCACAGAAAACTGACACTTAAAGCTGAATTGATCACTGGGTAGATGATATATAGCCGTTATGAGTAGGAGAAAGAAACTGATAAATGTTTTTTTTTTTTCCCTTCACAACCTTTTTCTAAAGCTGCAGAAAATGTGTCATGCATAAAAAGTATGCAATTTTCATGTAATTAGAGGAACAGGAGATGAAAATGAGTTCCATCAGGGCAATCAAGGATGGTAATGTGGCATGGATTTGTCAGTGCCTATTTGTCATGAAAGCAAAACCCAACAAGAGTTCTATATTTTATTTCATTATTATCATTATTATACCTTAAAAAATCAGTAAAATGTAGTTTTAGAAGTGTGAAGAACACAAAAAGACCCAAATTAAAAAATCTTCACTTTTTGCAAAACTTATTTTTATTTTAGAGATATACATCAGTTTTGTCCCTTCAAATAGAATAAAAAGTGTGATTAATTCCTATGTTATTATAGTTCTGCTCCAATATTATATTCCTGCGTTAGCTGCTTCCATTCTGCAAATTCATATCACAACCTCTGGTCTGTTAAAGACTCCCTCCTTCCTCCCACTGACTAATAACTGAAGCATCTAAATTAGGAATGTAATGATTCTAAATTCCCCTATAATCGGTCAGAAAAAAAACACTTCCCATCATCCCTGAGAACTTGCTAATTCCTGATCTCTCTCACCACCTGCCTGTAGAGGACGGTCAGATGGGTAGTCCCCTAAATTACATGACTCAGGTAAGCACCTCAGGGTGAAACTGGGCAAAAACCTCAGCAACACCAGTCCACACAGGTCCCGTTACACCTTCACTTACCCTGGTGAACCTTAGGTGGCATATTTAAGTAGAGCTCCCATGAAGTGTAGTAGCCATGCCTCTGTGTCTTATCAGCAGCAATTAAGTGACCACAGGGGTGAAAAAGTTCACTAATGTTGTACTGTCTGTGTTCTCTATGCTTCCACAGAGAGTATAAATTCACTAGAACTGTGGCTGTATGTTTGCATAGTGCCTGGGGGTGGCAGTTATAATGAAATAATAAAAGCAAGAACACTGTAAATCAGTGTCAGTAATAATAATTCAGGATGATAAGATCTGCCTTGCAGGGTCAGATCAAAGGTCCATCTAGCCTAATATTCTGTTGATGACAGTGGTCAAAGATGAAATACTTAGGGAAAAAAATAGCAACCAGGCAAACATGCAGACCTTGTTCCCTTGGCTTATTCTCTCAGCTTCTGGAAAATCTGTGGTTTAGAGTCTGATGACTCAAACCATGATATACATGGTTAATATGGTTCAATTTATTTCTGGAAGGAAGCACTAAGCATTTACAATGGTTACTGACAGTTTTAAAAATTGCTGCTCAGGAAATATCCCTTAATTTATTTCCTATAAATATTTTATTTTATTATAGTCTAGTTATGCACCAAAATAATATAGGCATTATACACATACATACACATTCCCCAGTATGTTACAGGCTATTTCGATTATGAATACAGAGCCCTTTAGTTAAAGGTTACTGATGGTTAATATATTCCCTGTGTTCTCCCTTTGGGCTGAAGGTGGGAGACAGTTGCTCTCAAGTTGCATATGGCTCTCCGGAGCCATCCATGATAGGTCTCTTCTCAGTCTTTCAAGCTGGCATATGCACAGATTTCCTGCTAATGCAACAGTAGCAACAAAAACAGGAACTTGAGAAGACAGAGAGTGAAAAACTGTTATAAATTGTTACTGGAGTATTTTGCATTATGGATTTCTCCTAAGGGTACTTGCTGAGAGAGTGCATCTTAACATGCAGCAGGAGAGGGATTGCTGAGGTCCCCCAAATGAGCTGCCTGGTGATCATGGGTCTGTAAAGATTATGCCATTGTCAAAGAGCAGACCATATATTACCGAACTGTGTAGGTCTCTGATTTAAAAATTCTTGGTGTCTTCAGTGTTTTTGTGTGCTGTACATGGGTACTGAAGAAAATGGTATTTTTCCGGTGGTGCTTCCTCTGTAGAAACAAACAGGAAAAAAACCCAAAATACTTACACAAGGAGAAAGCAACCTTCTGCTTTGCTAAGCAATATATTGGCACACAGGTCTTAGGACCAAAACTTTGTATTTTGGAACTACAAACTTGTGTCTGCTTTCTTCTGTCTGCTGTCAGCACCAGGAGATTCACTAATTGCTTCATCCTTCCATGAGCGTTCTCAAAAAAAAATTGGAGCAGTCATACCTTGCAGGGTATGTTAGGGTTGGCATGTATGGGAGTTTTTTGCATAGGAAATAAGTCAAAGAAGGTAAGTCAGAGTTCCTGGAGGAATATGACCAAGGGAGATCTTTTTTGTGTTGTTTTTTGGAGTGTGTTTTAGTTTTTATGATGTCTACCATTACTTTAAACCATGCACTTCTGCCACACCTGGCAGAAGCTCCACTGGCGGATGTGAAGAGGAGCCCTGGCCTCACTTTTTCTTCTGTTTGAAACATCTGGAACTAGCAATGCATGACTAAATGTTCAAGCTCCTTGCTGAAACAGCAGATGAACCTTGACTAGTGGTGAAACTGAGAAAAAAGTTCTTCTTCCGTGTTCCAAGAACCTTCATGAACCAGTCCTAAGTAGGGGGAAAATTTGCTTCTCCCTAGGGAACCCACTCAGCTGCCATCCATCCGTTAAGTCCTATCTCTGCCTGTGGAAAGAGGTTCTATGTGCTGCATTGGTTCAGTGTAGGGCTTCTGAGGCAGAAGCAAATTTCATACCTCCTTAGGTTTCAGTCAATCTGCATTTTGCATAAATACACACACGACTTCAAACGGTCTCAGTAAAATAAAATTACTGACATTTATCACTAATTAGCTAATAATGTCATTATCTAGACTAGTTAAAAAATAATCATGAGCAGGAAAAAATATCTGGGGAAGAATTATTCAATTTAGTAAACTTTTTTTTGAATTGAGTAATTATTCTTCTAAAACCAAGTTTTGCTGGGAGGAAAGAAAAAACCCTTCAAGCAATTTTTCCATTACTTCAGTACTGTATAAGGTTGGCATAAAGTAATAACTGTTCCATTACAGAAGAAAAGTTTATAGTTAAAAAGGAGCAAAGATTTTTCTTTTTCTTTTATAATTTTCTAAGAAAACAAAATGATGATGGTCTACTTAACCCTTACAGCAACGAAGGAGCTGCAAGTTCTCACTCCTCTGTAAACAAGAGTCATGTACTAGGGGAGATGAGAAGAAATGCAACAAGGGGGATGAGAAGAAGAGTCGACTCTTTTAATTCAAAACACGCAGTTCCTAAGGTAAAGATCATGTGGTCACTGGGGTGACAAGAATGGAAGAACCAGAAAAACAGAATATAGCAAACATCACTGCAGAGTGTCTTCTGGTGGCTACTAAGAAAGGGCATAGAACGGGGAAGCCTGGACATGTCATTTTCCATCCAACCCGTATATGTGGCAATTGCTTTTTTCGGTAATTCCCCAGTACTTTGTAGCTCAATATTCCCTGTGAAAACTGGTGAGCCCTCGCAGCCCCCTGGGGTCATCTATGAGGATGTGAGACTTTGTTTTTCCTCTCCCACAAGCACACATGCCTGCTGTTTTGATGTAAGCTATTTGTAAAAAAAAGTATACATCATCAGTGGCTTTGTGCACAATCTCTTACAAATGGAAACATCCATGGTTTTCCAGGAGAAAATAATATGTGTATGTGCATATATAGTAAGGGTATTACATTCTAGAACGTGTCTGCACAGTTGGTACATCCAGCGTTTTCTGGATGTTTCAGATATAGTATTTCTGGAGTTCCTCAAAAATATGTGCTAGGCAGCTACAGTGTACATATTTTGTGAGATTTCTGGAGTTTGGCATACCAATTGAAGCTGCTACATGTGCTTTTAAAGCATCTGATCTGCTGTGACTATAAGATACCCGGAAGTTTTAGATAAATATAGAATTTAGTTCCAGATAGAAAAAGAGAGTAAGACTGAGAAAACCCGAACTACTCAAGTTTTCTACTTAAGTAGAAAAATACATTTGCCTACTTTTTACAATTTCTGTCTATTTTGTGTTAGTGTAGAAAATGAAGTTCTGTGTCGCTCTAGGTGACAGGGAATGGAGATCCCCTGATAATGAGCAAATTAACAAACAAATCTCAGTAATTCAGGATTATGGTACAAAGATATCCACAGCACAGAATCACTGCTGCAGCGACACTGAAATGTTCTCAATTCAGGGGGGCATTAATTTGGGTACTGTGCAGCTCTATATCATCTGCTTTCCAAAGTTTATTATTAAATAGGCCAGCACCAATTTCAGCTGTGACTCTGATGGGGTGACTTGCTCTTTTTTGTCCCTGCAAAATCCCCTAATCTAGTGTATCTTGAGGCATTCCCCTCTGGAGAGCTGCCAGGACGTTAGAAGTAAGGGGAAAATGAAAAAGAACCCATTCGTTACTGAGCAGGCCGAGTTTCCCATAATGCAGCATGGTACCACTCGTTCTGGCACTCAGGGCCTCAGGTGAAATCTGAATCCAGATATTTCTTTCATGCAGGGCAGGGAGAAAAAGGAGAAGAAAAGGGAGGCTGTACAATTAACAACCTCTGAAGGAGGAAAAGAAAGGTGAGAGGGGAGAAATACCAAGGAGGACCAAGTGTTCTTCCTGACCTGTCCCTGATCCACAAACATGTGGGAATGTAGGAATGGGCTTTTTTTAACCATTATCTGAAATGTTGTCTGTATGTCTCTGATACACCTTAATGTGAGTCACTCAGCTCCCTGATCACCACACTAGACAATTAGAATGAAGTAAATGTCCATTTTATGTCAGATTTGACTCTTATCATGTTATGCTGCCCTTACTGATATCAAGGGAGGTTGAGTATGAATGGAGCAAAGGCATGCTATCGTCATAAAATGTCCAGAATTCTCACTTGCTGCTTTTAAATACTCATATACTGTTAGGTTTATGGCTTTGGCATCTTATTCTTTCTTGTTAAGGGAGATGGGGGAGTAAGAGAATGTGGACATAGCACCGAACACAAAGGTGGCATAATCTCATTTTCTTCTCTGGCATGATGATCTTTATATTTTTTCTGGTCAGGGCTGTTTTTCAATCCCCCTCCTCCCCCTTTCTGCTTCCCAGAGATGAGCAACTTTGCCATCCTTAGTGAGTAAATAAATAAATAAATAAATAAATTTCTGCGAGACAGCTTGGAAGAATGTTTGATAATCTGAACCATTACGGAGGTGAAATTTCATTACACAGATGGTGACATCCCAATGTCTATCATCAAAACACAGCAGGTAGAAACGATCAGCTAGGCCCATTCCCCACTATAAAATTACACTTACATTAATGTCACTCTAGATTTCATTATGCGGAAAATGATATTGCACAGGTCTCTGGCATGAGGGAGACTGGGAGAGGAGAAAAAAGGGGGAGAGATGAGAATCTAGGTGAGGGAGTAGGGGGAGGTTGGGTGGGCACGGAGGAGAAACAGAATGCAGACTAGGAACAATTGGCTCTGCCAGTGAAATAAATATACAAATGCATCAAAATACTACAGGCTTTTCTGCAGGGTCATATTGCTTCCTGGCTGTCTACAACCCCAGCTCCCACTCCAGGTTTTGATGGAGTGCTTAGAAGCCCTCCTGTGGGAATGAGAGGAATTTACAATTAATTTTTATTAATAAAGCCTGATAATCTTCTTAGTTCAGGGAACAAGATGCTACACCCTTCCAGGAAGCCTCTGCTGTACCCTGAATCTACCGGCAGAGGTGAGCCCATGTACACACATGCACACATATGTGATTTCATATGTGTGGCAGGCACCTCCAAGAGCACAGAGAAGAAAGAAAGGGGTGAGGATGAACAGAGCAAAAAAAAACCACACAAAAAGCATACAGAAAAGATATTTCAGTCTTCTAATTGCTCACACTTCCTCCTTCACCTCTGCTAGTTGCTCACTAAAGGACATAAGCTGACCATTTGCAGCAGTCAGAAGAGATTATACTAGCTCACTCCATACTCTGCACTGAACAATTAGTCAAATGGAAAAAAAAAAAAAAAAAAAGAAGAAGAAGGGAAAGGGGCCAGGTTCCTTTAAAGTGAGTGGAGATTTTAAGTGATTACTAATAAGTAATTGCTAGAGGCAAGATAGAAGCTCTGGATGAGTCCTGTGCTATCACTGATGCCAAGGCCAAATCTGAGTTTCCTTCTCTGTGGCTGAACATGCTGCCCAGTAGAGAGAGGCATTTGTAATAGCAGTAATAATTAGGTACCAAGCAGCATGGGAGCTGTCAGTCAAACTGGGAAAATCATCCCCTGGCCCTTTTTTTTAATTATTATTTATTTACAGGGAAGCTCAGACCTTTTAGTTAAAATCAGAGTGTCTTCTGAAATATCTCTGATGTCTCTTTGAGCAGGAGTATGCTCAAAGCTTTTTTTTCTCCTACATTTAGATTTTTGAATTAAAAATCCTAGTCCTCTGTCTATACCTGACTGTGTGTCTGCCTACCTATATATCTATAACTAAGTCCTGACTTTGACACTCTCCCAAATTTTTTGTAAACACATTTTTCTGGAGGGACAGGATGTAAAATTGCCTTTTTGCAAGATAGTAGATACACTGGAAGTGTTTTTGTTCTTTGAAAGTGATATCCTGCTACAAGTTTGACATTTCTTAAAAATAAAATGAACCAAACAAAAAAATCCCCTCTAACTCTATTCTATTTCAGGCTGAGTTGACCATAGTCAAAATATTTCTGTTTGTCAAAGTGAAATATTTCAATAGACACTAGTCCATGTTTGCCTTAGCTCTTTTGAAGTATCTTAAATATTGTTGTACAGGTAACTCAGCTGTCATTCACCCATAGGGCCCAAATATCATGGCTTGATTAAATGTCACATGATTCAATCTATACTCTGGTTGAGGCGCTGTAAATTAGTACTGGAACATCATTAGTATGGTGCATTCTCAAAGACATCATTCAGCAAGGACATATCTAAAATAGTATGATGAGTTACCACTGCAGCTCTCAGGAATAGGGGCTAATGCTGAGCAAAACTGACACGAAATATCTTACAAAGTTTCACACAACAAAATAGTATAGGATGCCAGAAATGGTTCATTTCAGTTAAAAATGCCAACACAAAATGTTTTGTCTTTTCTGAATTCAGTGTTTTTTTGGAATCTTCCACTGCTAGATATCTATCTTTTACCCTAATTTTGGATAAGAGCAAATCCTGATATGAAACAATAAATTTACAGGACAGAAAATTCTTATTTCAATATACTGTACTGTCAGCAGTTCCAGATTTTTTCACAGATTTTTTCACTTTAGAATCTAGGTTTATTTTTAAATGTCTCCATCCTGTATATTGAGTGATCAAACACGACATGATTTCCTTGTCTTAGCAGGGAGCTGTATGATGCTTCAATCTTAATATTTCCAAACAGACTAAGGCACAGATTCATACTATTTTAGGAAACTTAGTGCCCAAATTACCCTGGACTCTTATATTCAGTGGAGAGAATGCAGTACTTTGACAGAATAACTCAGGTGGCAAAATAAATACTGCTTGGTTTTAGAAGACCAAACCGAAGATGTCCACATGTTAGTTAGACACTAGACTCCTTTTATAATCATTAGGAATATGATTAATGCAGTTAATAGAGTTTAGGGTGTGATATATCTAACCAAATCTAGATGTCTACTTTAGGACTTATCTGAACTCTACTGTATTTTGCTGTGGATTATAGAAGAACTAGATCAGACCTCTAGTCACAAAGTTAGTATCTGTATCCTTATAAACTCATCATCATATCAGAATAGGAATTCATAATAATATTCCAGAAGGTATCTAAAAAGTTGGACTTTTTCTGAAAGTGTCTATTTCTCACCATTAAATACTGAGAGATCCGCAATCCTAACTTTAATGATCCAAAAAATCTTTAAGTGTCTAAAATTAGATGTAGCGAATCTCACCCAAAACCTGAGGAATTTTGAAGTTGGTGTTTAGATCCTTAGCACTGATAAAACCATTGTGTATATACACACACACACACACATGCACACACTAACGTGTGTATGTATGTATCCATTCTGACTCTAGGTTTGGCTTAAATAAGCAGTCATCTGGCAAAGGCCCTTCCAATTAAATTTGATGTCCTGTTTTGCACACTCAGAGGTATGAATATTTTAGACAAATATTTGCAGACCAGTTCAAACAGGGTAAGAACCCTTATGTTTTAACCGTCACTGTGTTGCATCCTTTATCAAGCAACGGTATTCAGGATACAAATAATGGATCTTCTTTGCATTTCATTTCACAAATATATTGATTGAAGTCCCTTTCAAACCTCAGCAGACGGGATGCTTTAGGGGTAATTTTTTTCAAAGGAAGTTTGCATGGTGATTTAACCAACCAACTTCCCTTGATTTTAGCAGGAACTATGTGACTGAACTGATATGCTACTTTGAAAAGACACCCCTAAACACCCCATGTTGAATTGCTGGCACTCTTTGAACTCAGCAGGATCATTGCCTGAATAAGAAGTGATGGTTCAGATCCAACATATGAATCAGTTATAACAAACAGAGTAATAAATGGGACAAAGAGCTTGTTTGTCCAATGAGAAAGGAAATGTTTAGATAGCATAGAGCCACTATATTTGGTATTAAATCACTTCTTTGTCCCTATTCCATGTTGGGGAACACTACTGGGAACATCACAGACAAAGAGGCTGCATTCAAATAACTGCAATTTTCTGGCAGTCCATTACTGGGAAGGTGGTTCCAAATGGATTTAACACCAGTATATTTTAAAGCAGACCTTAGTTGGTTCTAAAGTCACTATTAGTTTGTTCTAAAGTTTGTTCTAAAGTAGACAGCACCATGATGAGCAATGTGAAGTCGGGGGAGAAGACCTACCAAAGGCAGAAGAGTCAGTTTCCAGGTCTGATCTAAGAGATTATTCCATAGATTCAGAATTTGATTCAGATAGTTCACTTTAAAACTATGTCACAATTTTTCTCCTAGACAGGAACTAACATTGGATTAGGGTGAATCAAAACAGAATCACTTCCTGTTCTTTGACTTCATATGCTGTCTCCACAGGATCTGATGGAGATCTGTGTCACCCCTGCATCTTAGAAGGAGAAGAAAAAGAAGCTTTATGGGTCATACTGAGTGGGAATATGCAGCAGAGGTCAAATTCAACCCAAATTATTTCACATCATAATGTCGTCCCCTAAGTATGCTTTTCTTGGTATGTTACAGAGTCTTTAAAGGAAAGTACTTTGAAACATTTGATTGGAGAATTCTCATTTGACTGTTTTGTTCTCCTAATATAAAAGAAATTTTATATTCTTTCAGGAGGAAAATTAAAAAAAAAAACACATTTCCCCAAAATGTATAAATTAAAATAAAAAATATGCAGCACAGCTATAATGAATGTTAGTCTGGAAGCATTAGCTTGGTAGAATATTATGCCCAGGAATACATTGTCATTAGATGACATTAAGGTAATCTTCCTAAAATTAGACATTCAGACTGAGATGTACCATTGTTACCTCCTGCAACTGCCTGCCTACTAGATTTGTGACATTTTGAGGGTAACTTTTCAAAGCAGCATACACAGTTTTAGCTGCATGACTCTCAGAAACATCAACAGAAGCTGATCAAATAAATCCTGCACTTGCCCTTGCTTTGAAAAAATTTCCCCAAAGCATACTCTCTGTTGGGCTTTTGGAGGGGACTTCACTGTATCCATGTAGAGAAATTCATAAAAGATTCAATCTATATTAAAAAAAATTACAAAAAAATTAAGATAATGAGGATAGAATAGAATAGAATAGAATAGAATAGAATAGAATAGAATAGAATAGAATAGAATAAATATCATCTTATCCACTTGTTCTCTGATCCCTTGATTGCTGTTCTGGTACTGTGAATGCATTCCAAGCTTTGTTACATCCATCAGGGATGGTACAGATGGACATTTTGCCTGTCCAACCTGACTCCACTGCTTGAAGATTCATCAGAGAGAATCTGTTGGCAATTGCAAATGGATCCAGTCCAGAGCCAGCAGATTTTGTCTCTCCAGAGGAAAGCAGGACTGTAAAGGGCAGACTAGACTGGCAAAAATATTTACTTTTATATCTCATCACTTCAAATTTATAATGAGATAAAATGCCTTTAAAGCTTCACCTTTTTAATAGGATACTAACAGAGATTTTAAGTGCAATCCGTTTGTTGGCAAGTCAGATGCTTGTGAGAGGGAAGCATTTCACACTAAGTGGAAAAAAAATGAAAGAAGAAAAAAGAAAAGAAAAAGCAATCATCAGGGTGACATATACTTTATCAGTCCTGTTCAAAATCACTTCCTCCCCTTTCTGCCTTTTATATTTCTTGTCTTTCTATGTGCTCTCCTTGTTACATTGCATCCCTCATTTTAGGCATTTTAATCCCTCCAAAGGGATACATCCCCGAGGCACAGACAGTTGTAAGGCACAATTCTCAGCTACACCACAGCTCTTTTATGGTGCTGCGGCAGCAAAAAGCGGCCTTATAGCCCATTGAACTGGCCACTGTGGAATATCCTCTCCCCTACACACAAAAAGGGGTTTCAGAAAGCAAATAGAGTCAGCAGATTGGTTATATAATGGTTATATAATGTCACATCTCCTAGTGTAAAAGACCCTGTGTCAGGGGTGAGCATGGGGAACAAAGAAAGGGGAGCTTGCTTGGAGTTCTAGTGTAACTTTGAGACAAAGGTTCCACAAAATTCAGGTTGTGCTAAAAATAAGGCTACTCAAAAATATTAAAGGGTTCTCTTTTTGCTCCTGAATCGATCGTGGTGCAAGTAGGAGAATTAGTCATTTATTATCTCTTGTAGAAATGCAGAAATGCAGGGAAGTCCTCAGAGGTGTTTTGGAGGTAAATACAGGTATGTGCACTTTACCTACTTCACATCTGAGCAACCCTTAAATACAAGCATTCTTCTGCCTTCTCGTACTCGTCAGCTGGGGGGGTTCACCCATTTGTGTATTTACGGCTGAATGCCTTGTTTGTAGCACAATCAAAAAGACTTTCATTTCTTTTTTTTAATTGAGGCTTCTTAGACAGTCACCACAGTCTCCCTGTAGAACTGATAGGGACCTATAGTTTGTATTCTCCTTTTCTTCTCAGCCCTGATCAGTGAGATGTTCTACATCTCATCAGAATCCATCATTCCATCAGAATGTTTTTTCTTCCCAGGTTTTCACATGTTTTTTATTAAATAAAGTTAATGCATCTATCCACATTTTATATGGGGCTCATCTAATCTATCTGATACTTCCCAGCACTTTGTGATTCTTTCACTACTTCAGCATTTTTTCTTTTCCAGGTGCCTTGGTTGTTGCTGAGACCCCTAATCCCACAATTGACTTGTGTTTGCCATCACTGCCTTCGCGTCTTTCTGCAGTTCTAATCTTTTTTCACACAAACAACAGACTGCTTCTTTATAAAATATATTTTTATAAATATAAAATATATTTATATAAAAATAGAAAATATATTACAGACCTGACTGCCATTCAGGTACTTCATCACATGATGTGAAACAAAAATCACATGATGAAGGAAGAAATCCAAAATAGGTAGTCACTTGATCCTTGACTTAGAAAGAACTTTAGCTGCTACATCTAAAGCATTTCTTAAAAAAAGAGAAAATGATTTTCAGCTCTTCCCTGTAAATGATGGCATGCTTAGCATGAATCCCAGGGTGATATTAGAGGGGAAATAGTTTTGCTGTAGCTTGTTACACTGAAAAGTCTCTTTGACTGACTTTGGGTCTTGATATTAGCATTCACATGTTCAATCTAAAGAAGATTAGCCCAAGGTGTAGATGGACATGATAGCTAGTGCATCTAATGGCACACAAAGGGGTGACAGCAGTAGCATTATGCCCTTCTGCTTTTGACTCACTGGCCTGAATAAGAAGGGACGCTTTTGAAGGTAAGTTCCCTAGGTAAAACTTTTCATGTGACTCTAAGGCAAGGTTTGAACTGCTGCAGCCTTAACATATGTCCACTTTGCCCTATCCCAATTACTTGTACCCTGTGTTTGTAAAGTCCTTATTAATTACAAGTTTCTGAGTCAGTGCAGTTCACTGTGGCTGCTATTAACATATGAGAGAAAACACAGGTCTATAAATACTGTCAGAAAAATGATGGAGAAGCTCAGTGTTCAGATAAGGGGTACACGTTTCATATGCTCGCTTTATCCCAGCTGTGCTTCATCTATTTGGGTTTGATTCCACATGGTGTTGGAGTACCATTGGTACCTATGTGAAATGCAATCTGCATATCTGCCTTGCTCACCTCTGGGACTGCAGTTTACAATCCTTCGCAGAGATGCAACTGCTGAAGCAATGCACAAGGCAGTGCAGAATCAGGATGACTTTTGACTGGTTCTTCTGCTGCTGCTGTCTACCAAATGCCGTCAGTGAATCATCCCTCAGCCATACTACTCCATTTAGGTGTACTAAATAATACTAATGTAAATGTTCACAACCATATAAGGTACACTGCTGAGTGCTCAATAGCAGGCACACTTGACTGCATATTTTCAGTAAACTCTGTGTATGTAATTTACTCTTCTCAAAAGACACTCTGAAAACATAACCAACTACAACACAATTTCTCAGGAGCAGCTCTGTGACAGAGGTGTAGCGTGGACCTTTGACACATTTTAATGGCTGCTGGGAATCCAAGCAGATTTCTCAGCCATGAAATGGAGAGGAACATCAGGCTCATCAGGCTTGGTGCTGAATACTTGCTACAAGATGTTTTGTGCACTCAAGCCCCATCAGTTTCAATTGAGCTGAAAGCCCCTATTTTCCATTATTCTCTTCCTGTTAGTATAAAGATTCCCATTTGCTCTGGTGAGTTTTGGATCAGTGCTCCCTAACTACAGAAACTGAGAGGGAGGGAGGTTGAAATGACTTTAGGTACCTTTGTGCCTCCCGAATTCTCAGCCCAGACCAGCTCCAGAAGGAAGACAAGGCAGCCTCAGGGTGGCTAGAACTTACATTCTGGATACAATATTGCATACATTTTAACTGTTGCTTTGTAAAATTGGGTGTTTTTTTATCTTTCATATTTTCAGCTTTTCCACATCCTGGAGACTAGAAAGGAGATGGTACGGACCATTTCCAGCCCCTAAGAATTTTCCAGCCCAGTTTCCTACTTCTGTTACATCCTCCTAGAGTACTTTTAGGAATCCATTTCCAGCTCCGTTTACTTTAGTGCACTAAATTAAACTGGAAAAGGGATACTTCAAGCATAAGCTAGTCCTACAGTGGGTGCCCAGTGTATTATTTAAAGGAAGGGGAAAAAGAGGAAAAGTTCCTGTGCAAATGTAAGCTTTATATGCATACATACATATGTTTTATACATACATACATACGCATGTATGTATGTATACACATACACACACATACGTAAGGAGTTGGAGCCAGACTCTTCTCCACGATGCCCAGTGAAAGGACAAAAGGCAAGAGGCACAAATTGAAATACAGGAAATTCTGTCTGAACATAAGAATAAACATTTTCACTGTGAGGGTGGTTGAACACTGGAACAGGTTGCCCAAAGAGATTGTGAAGTCTCTATCCCTGATGACATTCAGAACCTGACTGGACATGGTCCTGGGCAACCTGCTCTAGCTAACCCTGCTTGACCAGGGGGGTTGGACCAGACGATCTCCTGAGGTCCCTTCCAACCCCAACTATTCTGTCATTCCATATGCACATGTCTAGGTGTGTATGTCATTACTGGTAATTCTTTTTTATTTTATTATTTTGTTATTTATTATATGTGGTTATTTCTGGTTTTGTTTTTGCCTTTTCCCGCTCTTTCCTCTGGAAAAAAAAGATGTGTCACTTACTCTTAGAAAACATAACAGCTTTAAAATCTATTTTCTTCTCTTTTTAATCCTACTTTAATCCTTTGGAGCTATAAAGCAAGGAAAATGCCTATTTTCTACCGTATATACTTACAGCTTCTATTCTAAATAACTTTAGTGCTTTAGGATTTGCAATCATCACCATAATTTCCTGTATGGAGGAAAAAAGAAAATCAAACTTTTAAGCCCCACAGGGAACAATTCAGCTCCACTGGGTTCTTTAATGTGGGATCCATATAAAAGCAATCAATCAGAGCTGTTCTATCTCCACTCCAGCTATTTGGTTCCCTTTCTGTTATTGCCTGGCATATTCTTACCTTCAGTTTTGGATCTAGATGTATTTAAAAACTAAATGCATTGAGTCAGTTATTAAATTCACCATCATGATCCTCCCAAAACGTAAAGGATGGACAAAGTTTAGGATCTTCTTTCAAAGATGATCATTCTGTAATTCATGTGCAGGTAACTATTTGCCTTACAAAACTTGCAGATGTGCTATAAAGTCAATTGTCAATGGAATATAATCAAAAAGTGACCATGAGCTCATACAGTAGTTTCATGATAGGAGCTTCAGAGACAGAGCTGCTCATGCCCCTTTCTTTCAGTTTCTTAATTTTATGTGCATGAAGTAAAATGTATGCAAGAAGAATAGAGAACAGAGATGAAAAGACTTATTAAGCCATCATATTTCTGTGTCAGTACAGCATTGTTCTGCGTATGTTTTTGGTTTCCCTAGGAGAATAAAAAGAGAAAGGAAAACATTTCCTAATGTATGCTTTCATAGTTGGGTATGAGCTGTGAGATTTTCCACCTCTGGTTTACCTAGTCAGGAAGAGGCCACATTCATGAAAAATCTTGAAAGCTGATCTATTAATACATAAGCCTAAAGCCACAAAAGTATTTGGCTATTCACACTCACTGAGCTCGACAGAAGTGTAGCACATACATAGCTTTCAGAATCAGTCCTCAAGGAAGCAGGACTGGAATGAACTGTCCTGGTCATTAAATTTAGTCCCTTGGTGTCTCAGGTAGTTATAAATTTCAAGAATTTAGAAGCTTCTTTCCAAAATTAGTTAAATTGTTAATTCCTCCACTCCCAGTGGATTAATTTTTATCTGGTGTGGTTTCACCTGGTGCATACATTGCCCCTTAGAATAAAGAGTTCTCCTCGGTGTTCAACCTCTGACATGTTTGTGCAAACCAGCTGTTAATTTGCTGGCTAGCAGTTCTCAAGCTTTTTTAGACTGTCAGTCCTCTACAATTTTGCACCAGAAGACTGAATATTTGTTCAGAGGTTTGAAGCCCATTGACAATAGACCTGCCCTTTTCAGTTGCCTGTCATGGAGCGCTGAGAATTAGTGCACAGTTCCCTCAGGGCTAAACAAAACAAGCAACTTTAGTTCTTGCTCATATTGAATAGGTTTCTAGGCTCTTGATCATCATAGTTATCCTTTTCCATGCCTGTTGCAGATTGAATTCAAAGTTCTTTAGGCCTACATTCCTTCTCGACTCTGAAATGGGAATGACGCTGACTTGTTAGAGTGGAGAAACAACTCTGCACTTCTGGATGACAGCTGACAGTCATAAATGATAAGCACCACATGGAGACCAAAATAACACCACAAACCTATATTTGGTTCCTCTACAAGAAAAGTAAGGACCGCCCTTCGATGAAATGTTGTTGTAAACAAAAATCTGTGACTAAAATGAATACTGTGGTTCACAGGATTATGAAGTGAACTCTTAAGAACACCTATAGCCTTTACAAAGAAGAGGCCTAAGAAGTCACGTAAGAAACCAAGATAATTGCCATTATCTGAATAAAAGGTTTTTTTACTCAAGAACCAAGTTTTGTTTTTCATGTTTCAAACAAAATTTCTCAAGATAAATTTTGGGTACTCTAAACATTTTTACACTGCTTACAAAAAAAAAAAATCTTTCTTTTTATTTTCCTTTTAACATCCTCTACCCGTAGTAAGGCGTTACCAGAAAGCTATGTTCTACTGAGCTTTCAAAAGAAATAAGATATGTCAGAAAAAAAGATTCATGGTGAGTGCTGGGAAAAACAGCAAAATTAATGGAGACAGGTAAAAGTAATGCACTCCAGTGTGCATTCTCTGATAGCTAATGCAGGATGGTTTTGGTCAGGTTGTGAAATGATATAGCACCTTCTTTGTAGAAAAGATAATTCCCTCATAATTATACAGCCATCAATTTTCATGGTTGTTAAAAGAAGTCAACATCATACCATTCTGTATATTTTTCCTAGATTTGGGTGCAAAAATTATAAAGGGACACATGCAAGTATATAGGCACACACCACAATAGCATGTACTCCACATTCTCAGGAAACAAGATTAGAAATGGATCTGACTTTGAGCAAATGAGAACAAAGCAGCTTTGACATTTAAAAGAATACTGTGAAAATAGTTTTTCATTTTCCCAACCTACTGTAAAAAACACTCAAGTTAGAAAATTAAAATCAAAATGCCCAAAATGAATATACAACCTGAAAAGGTTTATTTTAGGGTTCATAGCACATCATTTCATTTTGGCTTCATTCTTTTAGCACATGCTGTCATGCTTTTGCGTTTCATCTGGTAACAGAAAAACAACAAAATACGATGAGAAAATGCTGTAAAAAAAGTATGAGCAAATTGGCTAAAATCATCAAGTCCTTGAAAGCCCATAAGAAAGCTTATTCTTTTGGCCATCCTAATGTCAAGAACAAAGTTACAGTGGTATTTGGAAACCAGTTCTCAGCTGGCATCGATTGGCATAGCTGCACAATGGAGCTATTCTGGCTGGAGCTTTGCTGATTTCCATCTGTAAAGGATTTGGTTTTAATCTTCTGATACTGACTACCATTATAGTCTTCTCCAACTGACTCAAAATAAAGGATATACTCTTTCCTTTGGGTAATGTAGAATGGTTCCCTAATGTTTATATCAAGTACTAAATGACTAACACCAGAGAGAGAACGGTTCTGGTTTCACTGATCTTCTTAAACTCTGCTATCTCAGTGGGAATCAAGAAACTGAGTAAGGATAACTGATTAAAATGTGATGCTTTCCAGCATTTCCTTTGCATAACCTTGTCATAAACAAAGTTTCTATTTCTCTCTATTTATCTACCACAGAAAAACTTGTACTTTCTTTTCTTAAGTTACTTGTGTATTACCCTTTAGCTATATTTATTTATTTTTTATAAATCCTCTCTTTGCTGCTAGTCTTTATTTCTTTTCCTTTTTATTTACCAGTAGGGAGACTTAGATAGGCTCAGTTTTCTTAATCCTCTTTATAAATTTAAAAAACCCAATTAAGTCTGAACAAAGTCTTGTTTTGCTGATGGAAAAGAAAATCAGGCTTCCTGCAACATAATAATGCTTTACACTTCTATAGACCCTTTTATCTGAGGTTCTCAACTAGCTGTAAAACATGCATTCATTAATTAAACCTTGAAACAGCCATGAGACGAAATATTATGCCTAGACTGCAGATGGGTAAACTGAGAAATAGAAATGATGTGTTTTGCTAAATTAACGCAGATCATTAGAGTTGTGACTAGGACTCAGTCCTAATTTCTAAGTAACAGCTTTCAGTTCTAGATGATAGTCTAGTCCAGCTATTTTAGTACACTCATTTCAATATTTATTCTGGAGTTACCAAGAAAAAGTAATCCACAAGAGGACTCCGATTCTTACTTTTCTGTTATCCAAAATGTTTCTAAATCACAGTCTCCTTGCTCCATGAAAAGACACTGAGGCAGATCCTCAGTAGACATAAATTGCTGTAGTTCCACTGTAGTCTACTGAGACCTGGCAATGCCACCAGTTAAGAATTTGTCCTAAAGAGAGTCCACATACATGATGTAGTACTAAAAAGAGCATGACTGTGCATAGCCACTGCTAAAAACTAGATAGCTATACCCCTTACAGCTACCCTACATACAGAATGCAAGCAATATTGTACCAGCCATCTAAGAACGATGCTGAAAGGCAAAGTGAATTATACGTTCTAATAATTGGGCATAACTTTGTAGTAGCATCAGGAGAGAGAGACAGTGTGAGGAGAATTAAGGTTTATTTGTCTGTCTTAAGAAAGCAAGAAAGAGACAAAGGCAAAAGTGCTACTTGCTCATTTTTGTGGACAGATCAGCTGCTATTGTCTATTCCTTATGGTACAAAACAGATAGAAATAACTGCAGCTCATATATTAAAGTAAGACTGAACTTTATCACACAGATGGTATTTTAGTCTCATACTGTAGATGGTCTGAAGGAACACATTCTCTTGAAATTATTAAGGAAACAAGTCAATTTATTTCATCTGTAGCTTGTTTATATTCACTGCATAGGATCCTAATAGTAGGATTCAGGAAAACAGAGTTTCTTAAATTTAAGTGTGGTTGGAAGTTAAGAGGCTTTAGGGGATTAAATTGGGATTCCAAGTTAGATCTGATTTCACTAGAGTTTTGTAAAGTTTTGGTTCACTGGAGATAGGGTTTACCTCATCTAACTATAGACATCTAAAAATCAGACATCTATTTCTGAGTTATTCAGTCTAACCCCCTTCACTGTCAAGTACAGAAATAGGTACCTCAAGAAAAAATAGTACCCAAACAAATGCTTCCCTCTGAAAGTGCCTACCTTTTGCTACTGAATATAAAAGAAGTCTTGGCGGGTTAGCTCAGATATGCACAGCTAACTTAAAAAAAGTTTAAGGAAGATGAAGCTCAGCCTCATCTGGTTTCCATAATAGGCACTCGTATAACAATGTACACACTTAACAACTGGCTTTTGCCAAATCAAAATTCCACCATCCCATGGACATACTGAGGAAAGTTCATTTCAGCGCAGAGGCTCTTAAGTGAGTCTTCTCATCTAAAATGAGGAACTGATTAACAAACTAGAAGATGAGTGACTTCACAAAAGGATGGTTTGTGATTTTGAAGAAGGCAGAGCAGAAAAAAAAAAAGCCATAATAGGGCTACCAGAAGGTGAATTTCAAAAAAATCAGAGAATTGGTAGACAAGATAGCATGAGGGAAAAGCGTGGGGAAAAGTAATGGAGAGAGAACATGTCTTTAAATACTCAATGTTAAGAGAACAAGTTATCCTTATATGAAGGAATAGCAGAAACTGTAGTGAGGGATAAGAGTAGCTAACTCAATATACCTTTACTGGTATATTATATACAAAATGGAAGAAAATAGAAACAAGAAGAAGTTTCAAAGCCAGCTTATGCTGATCTCTGTTATTGATGAATTGAAGATATAACAATTCTTCCCTCATTCTTTTCATCTTCACTTGTGCTTTCCATGTGATTCCTTTTGAGCTGATCCAGCTGTAAACCAGGCCCTCAGAAAAACTGGTTCATTTTTGTTCTGACAGATCAACAAGTTGATCCGGTTCACTGAGCAGCTGCATCAGTATTAGTGTCAACAGCAGAGACAGAGTAGAATTGGGAAAAAGGGCAGCCGAGCCTGGCTGCCCATTTCATCAGGAGCGTTACCCTGCCTTGGCCTGTGTTGATTGCAAAGCTGCACTCTCATTTAGTTTATTAAAACTGATAGAGATAATAGCATAAAAATATAAGGACAAAATTGAGTAGGGTAACGCACGAAATCAAACTGCACTACAGAAGTTCATAAAATATGCTAATAGTAAGAGGAGGACCAAGGAAGGACCACAATCTTACAGAGATGGTGACAGATCAACAAATAACTCTAAAAAGGTACATTTTTCTTCATAATTTTAGATTAGTTTGCTATGGGGGCAGCTGCCTTCAGGTGACTAGTAAAATTAATATTATTGAATAATAGGCAAGTACTCATCCTAAAACAATAAAAGACTAAGCCAGAGGGCACTTGAATAAGTTAAATGTTTTCACGTTGGTTGTATTTCACATCAGGATCCTCAAAGAGCTTTCTGCAATAGTCTCAGGGTTGCTGGTGGTTTTCTTTGAGAACATGCAGATGTGCGTACTGGAAGAAAGGAAGAAAATAAACACTTCATCTGCCTTTAAAAGGGGGAAAAGGAGGATAAAGGCCAGTCATTTTAATTTCAATGTCCAGAAAAAAACATTCTGGAATAAATACCTATTTGTTAGCATCTAGAAGAAAACAAGAAGTGTAACACCCAACATGGATTAGTCACAAAAATATCTGATCAAAACTGTGTGATTTCTTGGATAGAGACAGAATATGTTGCATTTCCTGACATTAGTAAGGCTTTTAAGTGTTGTGACATCATCTGAAGCAAGTTGAAGAAATACAACCTAGTTAAAACTACTACAATGTGGGTTCAAGATTGTGGAAGACCATAACTGAAGAGCTATCAGAGGTTCACTATGAAAAATTACGGATTTATCATTCAGAGTTTTGCTATGGTCTGTCCTGTAAATAGTTCTTTCTATTTTTTTTTTTAATTAACTTTTGGAATGATGGAATAGATGAGGTATTTAATACATTTAGTTTAATACTCCACCTCTCTACCAGGAAGGAGAGCCACGTTTTCTGAAGAATTCATGATTTTTAATAGAATCTCCTACAGGAAAAAGGAAAAAAGAAACAACAACAAAAACGTTTGAATAAATAGCCAGTGAATGAGTAGGTATTTTCCCCCTCATCTTGAACATGCATAAAACATGAAAATATTACTGATTTTATCATACCTGCATAAAATTCTATGGGTCAGATTGTGTTAGATGTAATGGTTAAGTAACAATATAATGAAAAAAGGTAATCTACTACAGATTAGAAAGATGTATTCTTCCTTGTTTATATTACTGAATTATTGCTGAATAAGGTTGCTTCTGGATAAAATCCAACCTATTCTTTTTTTTCCATGGTTAATATAAAGGTGATAAATATTTCTACAGGGTTTTATTTCAGTCCTCATTTGAAGTGTATTCATATAAAATATATATGTCTATACTACATGCATGAGTTACATGTTTGCATATAGAATGAATATTGCCTATATAAACCAATATTTTATAAAGAAATAAATATTAATATATGAATTTATATTTATCCTTATATATTATTCCTAAAGAAACTGATGATCTAACTGTTTTAATAGTTATACCACTAGTATTATTTTGGTTGATTTTTCAATTCTTTGTCAGTTAACATTTAATGGAGGAAAGGAAATTTATGTTTTGTAACAGGAGAATTATATATTTGTGTGTGTGCATATATACATATACATACATATATCTATAAAAGTATATCCCAACAATAGAAAATTCACATTGTTCATGGATCACTGACTGCCCCAGTCTGCCAGTAATTGAAAAGCATTTGCCACACTTCTATTAAAAACCTTCCTCTCCATGAATGATTAAGCATATTAGCTTAAATAAGAAGTGATATATATGTCAAAAAAAAAATCTGAAAATATAACTTAACTAAGGAAAAGTGGAATCAGTAGGGCTTAAAGCTAAGTCTTTTTTTTAAATACATATACATTTCTGTAACCTAAAAGCACCATCTTGATGTACTTCCCAAGGTTATTCTCAAAGCTGAAGGCACCTCTATACAATGCAATGGAACAGAAACTCCTGTGAGAATCTCCCAAGGCAACGACAGAAGTTGGGTAGACCCATCAGTATGATGCTTCACCGAAACTAATCTGTTCAGTTTGAAGGCATCTTAGCTCTCATAGATAACACATTAACATAGTGTTCTCTCACCATTCCTACATTGTTTTTGAGGCTCCAAATTTTCTGTCTGTGTAGGACCACACCATTGTGTTGATATGTGTAAACGTACTGTGGAGCAGATCTACTTACTGCACCATGCACTACCTATGGGAGATGTCACCTAAATAAAGAAGACAAAAAGGAAGTATTATTATTCCTACCTACTCACGAGAAAATCAAGGACCAGGCAGAGAACAGCGCTTCTCAGTCTCCTCAAAAAACAACAGCAGTCTAGGAAATAGAAGCTGCACCTGAGTCTCAGTCCAAGCTGAGACAAAAATAAAGCAATAATGGTAACAAAACTTGTTTTTACTCTCTGCCATTTTTTAATGACATAAACAGATTAATCCTATTTATAGGCATTCTGATGTTGATCTTGGAGTAGAACTGGGTCTCTACATGAACACCCCTGAATCTTCTACATCTCTTTTCCTTGTATACATCCTTAGCCTGTACTTCTACTTCATGCTTTGATTTTGACTTTTCTTTACTGAGCTGTTGACTTCCCTTTTCAGATTTGTTTTGATTCAGTTTGTAACTTACTCCTCACACCTGGCTTATGTTGCTACTAAATTTTCCCAACTGTTTGCATTTCTGATAGCTGTATACAATGAATGGTTGCAGATTAACAGTGAAATTTCTCTTTTAAATTTCAGTAACCATCCTAACAACACCCCCAGATGCTTGCTGCAAAGGGAGTGGCTACCTCTGCATTTTCATTAATTTTTTTGCACTTTGAGAAAACCAAGTCTCTGTTAACTAAGCAGCTTGGATTATTTTTCTTTGTCTTTTCTCTCCCCATCCATTCTTCCATCCCTCCTTCACATTTTCCCCTTTTATTCTTTTTCTTTTTTCTGCAGCCTGTTGTTTTCTTTTACTTTTAGAGATAACTATGGTAAATAAATACAGATTTAATCTTCAAATCCCCCATCAAGAGGAAATACACAGTCTGGGTGAATGAGGGAAAAGATAGACAAGAAAGGGAGAGAGAAATATAAAGGAAAGAAAAATCACTCTGCCGATCAAATCTTTCATTTCCAAACAGAAATAATTACAGTGATGGTCAGCAGGGAGATTTTGTCAATTTACAGTGGTATAGCAGCAAGTTCCTATCAACAAGATTTGATATTCAGGGCAAGCCATAGAACTACAGGTCCTGAAGCGTTGCCTATAATCTTTATTTCATTTTTAGATGTTATGCTGTAATAAAATGTAAAAAGGGAATACATAAAAAGTTATAGAGGTGGGAAAAAACATAGTTTGAAGTTGTATGGCATTTCTTGACAGGGCATGTTCCTAAGGATATGCAGAGAATAACAAATGCTATTTGAAATAAGTACAATAGAGATCTGAAACTAGATTGAAAACCCAAGTCAATTTTCCTGAGTGTCATTTGATTAGCTTTCTTATATAGAACTGAAGCTTAAACAATGCTGGGGATTCAGAGTGGAGAGGTGCTTGGGAACACAGTGAGAAATGGGTTACTCCTACCAATTTCATTTCTGTAGTTTTACAACATTATCATTGCACATTGTGTCAGTGTTTTCGCAATAATCCATAAATGAAGCAATGTCAGAGGGAATTTGATTGATAGCTGGGAAAACACAAAAACTGTGCAAGTTATTTCTTTGCTCTCTCTCTGTCTGTCACTGCCTTCTGGGCAAGAGATGTTACCAATAGCTGTATAAAATATCTAGAGCCCATTGCCTAGCTGTGCATAAGGGAAAACACTGACGAGTTTGTGGATATTGCTTTGGACAACTAAAAAGCGACATGTATTCATGCAATACATATTTGACCTATAGATTGCTTTAGGTGGTTTATTTTGGTTATTTTTTTTCACCAGGTACTGCTTGCTTTTTATCTCTGAATTTAGCAGAAAGAGAAACAGCTGTCTTGTAACAACAACAAAAGTCTTGGGATACACAAGAACTTCATACTGATTGTGGTAATGTTATAAACTAAGCCACGCTCTTTCCTGTTTCACCTACACTCTCTCCATTTCTCTTGCTAATATTTTAATGTTCGAATCCTCTAACTCTTCTTCAAAGTTAGGTTACTTAAAAAAGGCACAATCTGCCAGGAAATAGATTTTGTTTTGTTTTGCTTTTCCCGGTAGTAGAAGTTTTATTTTTTCTATGCACTGCCTGGAAGTGCTCCCAGAGCCTGTGTTTTGTGTAAGATCTAACATTCAGGGACTCAACAGAGATAGTAACGGAGATGGATCTAAGTGGGGCAGGGTGATTCCGACTTTCCTTTGGGGTTACTGCACTTCGAATCCTGCACAGACTGGAGCAAACAATCTTTGAAGCAGTAACATTTCTCATGACTTTAGAAACAAACCACATGCTATTTTTAGAAGTGTTTTGTATTACTGACATTGTTATCTCTATTTCTCTCTCTCTGAGCACTCTGTTGGTCAATCTGACTACCTCTCTAGTTAACCTTGTGGTAAGGGAGTGCAAAATAGCCTGTTTGAAAGGCATTGAATTCTCAGTAAAGTTCCTAAAATACATATTCTGAAGCTACTGTGCTTAACTCACAACCATGAGAAGAGACAGACTACACATAAGTTGTAACTGTTCCTCTTTGGGTTGATCCACTTATGTTCTGCCATTTGTGTGTATCATGGCCTCCTCTAATGGATGTTAATAAAAATTTGAATTCACGGTGTGCATTATGGCACATACTGTGTTTGAGTACTTGAATGATGACAGGCTTAGTGGGCATCCATAGCAAATATTTCCCATGGGGAAAAGTTGCTTCTGAGGTTGTGGTAAGCAGTCTCAAAATACTATCTGCTTTCTTTTTCTTTAGGATTTATTATATTTTACCATGTATTATATATTTTATTCACAGAAGTCTTTCTAGGGATAGGGACGTTAGTACATAACAACAGCTCCCTTGAGTGGGAGCTTTCAGGGCGATCTGCCAGCTCTTCTTGCTGCAGATGTCAGGCCATCTGGCTGCCATCTCTGGGGCAGGACACATCAAGGGAGTTGGCTGGCTCATCTCCCCGGCAGGAGTTACTTGGTAGGGGCCGAGAGGGGAGGGGAGTGTGTGAAGGAAAGCTATAGCTAGCTGCCATCATGGGAGGTTTGTGAGTGTGACTGTTTTTATGTATATATGTATGCAAATAAATACATAGACAGATACTGAGAGACAGTATTTCCAGCAAAGGCTATTCTGGGTTAAAACTGAGCAGTAACTTGGATATGAAAGACACCTCATTCCTGGCATTTCTTTCTTTCCTTTTTTATTTTTTTTTTCTCCCTTATCTTATTCCAATGTGGATGTATGCAAGCATCACTTAGAATTCTGGTATATTTTATGAAAGTGGCCTATCACTGAATATCTTTGGGTGGACAGCCATCTGTTGTCAAGAGAGGCACATATCCTTCTCTAGCCTGGAACACTGGATAATAATTAACTTAGATAATCTTCTATTCAGATGGCTGTACCTTGAAACAAGAGGATAGCTACAACCTAAGGAATCAGATCTTTCTAGTTTTTCCAGAAGGATGAGAACTTGAAGCAGTGGATACTCCTGAAGAAGAGTGAAAAACAAAGACAGTGGTAAAGATATAACTTTATAAATATAAAGATCGACACTAAAAAATGAATCTTTGATGCCTGGAGATTCAGGGAATACAGAGCATGATGCTTTTTGAATCAAAGAAACCTTTTAATGTAGGGCCAGCTTAAACTGACTAGAGTTTGCTGCAGGAGTTCAAAAAAAGTAGCTAGGAAGAGATGGGAGAGTGAAGATAATGGAGAATTTCTAAGAAGACTCTACCAAATTTCAAGCAATGGTCATGAGTTGTGAGGGTCCTGGAGAACCCTGTGTTGATGCACTCAGTTCTACTAAGTGACAGATGTGTACAGCAAACATCTCAAGAATGAAAAAATGAGTCAAGATGGCCACTCCGTATTAAGATTCAAGACTACTCAAAGACTTAATAAAGTCTGAATCTTGGTGCTGAGTGCTGACTTTGCTCACTACTTACTAAGTAATTTCTCTGTGAACAAGTAGATGTCAGAAGGAGAGAAAAGCCACCTTGATCTTAGCCTGTCCAACTGTTTATTCAGAAATGAACTGAAAATGGAAATAATATCTCTTCACTGCTGCCCTTCTCAAATTGATTTTCAATTAGGGTGGTTGTATAAAAGTGTTATCTTCTACTGGCATGGAAACGGTGAGGGTACCACAAAGACATAACCTCAACAAGTTCTTCAAGAATTGGTATTGCCTGATGAACATTTGGGAGTGCAGTGGGCATTCCCCTGCTTTGAGAGTAGGCAGATTTCTCTATTTTGTGTTCCAGCACCTTTGCTGACTAGGATAGGCTCACGGGCTTCTCCCCTATGCCACCAGTTGATTTTCTTGTCAGAGCTGGGACAGATGGCCCATCTCCCCAAGTGCTGCCCTTACACTTATGCAAACAACAAGATTAAGACCAGAATTTGCAGTACCCTTTTCCAATGGAAATCTCTCCTGCATGGAATTGTTAGCAAAAACAGGAATGTGGCCCTGAAAGGGAACTCTGCAGTCAGTACCTTGAGACTGAGTTCAGTCCCTTGTTCTTGTAGGCAACCATGCAATCAGGTAATTTTACTTTTGATATATATCTCTTCTGCAAACTTCTCAACTGTCCTAGACAACCAAAGGATCTGATAAAATTTCAGGTACTGTGTGTTAAAGTCAAAACGAGTGAAAATAACATGTTAGTGTGCTGCATGACAAATGAACTTGACCTCTAAACATGAAGAGTGGACACCAGCAAGTAAAAGAATCCACCACTTTCCATTAAAGACAGCAGAAATTAAAAGAATTCATTGTTCTTTGGGATACTGGAGTGTGTTATTTGATTTAAATTGTTGCCCTTATGCAATTTCTGAGGCAGGGTTTGGGGGTCTCTATTTTCCCACATCTCATTTTTTAATATCATTAGGCATTCCTTTTTCTTCTCTCTCACTCTCACTCTAGCCCTTCCACACCTCTCCTCTCTTCTCCCTTCCCCTCCCCTCCCTTCTCCTTTCCTCTTCTCTTCCTCTTTTTTCTCCAGTTCTCCCTTTCTTCCTAATTTCTGCCCTTGTTTAAAATACTGCAAACCACATATGATAGCAAGGATTAGTCAAGTGTGCTTTAAGACCATGAGGCACTATCAGTAAATGAAATCTGTCCTCTATAGACCTAATATCCGTGGAGATGAAACAAAATGTTGTTTACTGAATCAACACTAACCACAGCATGGCCTGCATGGGGGAACCAGGCACACATTACTGCAGAGGCTAAAGAGCGTAAAACCACTGATCCTGCAGTTACAGGGTCATAAAATCCTGCTTTCTATGTGAAAAGCATTTAATAGTGGACATTTTTAATACCTCCTCTCTGGGAGACACAAAATACAAGGGACCTTGAATAATTACTCAGTATAAAATATTGGGAGTAAACTTCTGTCAACAAAGCAGATGGTCCTCCCCCTCCCTCCGACATCCCCTGAATCCTCCAGCCTTGAACATACAAAGTGCGTTCTGACAATTTGACAGTTGATAAGGAAAAGACATTTACTATTAACTCTAAATAGAAACAAGGAACACAAAATGAGAATAGGGCCCTTTGATGAACATAAGTGTGAGTTCCAGTCAGCTGATCTTGGTTGTGCTTTGTGAAACGGGACTGTTTTGGCTGTCCCTGTGTGTGCTATTTTTGATGGTAATAAATAGAGCTTAACTGAATAATATTTCAAATGGGTTGCAAGCTGCAGTTTCATTTGAGGTTGTGGCTGCTTTATGTGCTGGGCAAAGGGATAAGCTCTGTGCAATCTTCATATCCATTTGTTGAGTTTATACTTTCTGGATCTGCATGGTATAGAAGAGGGTTATCATTTGTCTCTACTGTAATGAAACACTTCTGGTTGGAGAGCATACATACAAGGATAGGATTCTTCTCTCAGAGTTTGCAAACAGCCTAATTGCACCATCTTAACCAAAGACATGTTTGATTTATTATGGTGGGTGTAAGAGGGGTGAAACCCACACTGTCCTTCGTGGTTCATCATTTTGTACGTTTATATAATCACTCCTGTGGGTTTACTAGAATAATTTTAAATTAAAAAAGCTACTCACGCTTGCTAGACAAAGCTAGGCGGGTGCAAATGAAAGCAAGCGATAAGTGTATATCAGGATTTCATATTATTCTCAGCCCGTGAGAGATATGAGGTGGTTATAATCACCTACAATATTAAGCTTATATTCCTAACCAAGTAAAAGTCCTCTTTTAAGAATTAATTCCCATTCACCTGCTTTGATTCTGCCATTAGATGAAACTGACCCTTTCAACAAACAGTGAAGAATCATCAGAAATACAAAATCAACTGCTTTCTTCCTCTGCATCAGTTAATGCCACATTTCTTGTTCTCCGTAGAATGTATTTATCCCATCTGACTAAAGACTTCAAACAGAGGTTCCAGTGTTAGGATCCTGCTCTGTTGGTGATAATGGCTACGTATCTTAAGGTTGCTTGAATCACTGTTCAGCTCAAGCTGTGAAGGTGAATGGTTTTAGAACAAGAGACCACTGGCTGTGCGCTTTGTATGCTATGCAAGATGGTTACAACCTTTGTCAGCTGTCCTGAGTTCAGTATCATCACACACTAGATAATCATCTCTGAGTCAAGAGTCTTGGATACATAAAGAGGTTGTGTGGCCTGTCCTGATTTTTTAATAGAACTATGTTAATACAAAACTAAGTCCTGCATTTTGGATGTCTCCATTTACGTTTCTTTCTGGAGCAAAGTGAAGCCTCTCCTGGTTCTGTTTTATACAAATGTTCTATGAAATTGGAAGAGTAGTTCTGAATTCCTAAGAATTTTGAGTAATTTGGGAATTTGACTCAGATTTCAGATTCTATATCGATAGTATGAGGCTTTCTGTAAAACCTGAGAAAAGAGTAAAATACTGTCATTATAATGGTATTCAAGTGCTGAGTCAGAAAAAACAATGTGAATCCAAGATTCAGCTCTGATTTCTGAAGGATTACTCAAGTGTTACAAGATGCAACAGAGACACAGATTTCTGCCTTTGTATGACGGAGCACAACAATGGAGTAGAAATAAGGCCAGGACTTCAGCTCCGCTAACTGTAATATCCTTACACCAATACACAATAGTAGAGACTTCCCTGTTGACTACAGTATATGAGCAATGATTTTAAGATTAACCATTTTAAATAATCTGCATACATACAAAAGCACATTACTACAGGGATGGCATTTTGTAATTATGGTCTGCATAATACAACAGTACTGTCTGAATAACGTTAGATTGCAAACAGTTCTAATCCTGCACAAAGAGTTCCTTCAGTTGTGAATTATGCTACATTATATTGCAGATAGTCTTGAAACAGAGGAGTTGGCTGTTGAATAGTGGGGTCTTTATAATTTATTAACAGGTGCAGCTGAATAGCAGTGAGCCTATTTTAACAGATATCTGGTTGCTATATGTTGTGAGAGAAGAACTGTGACACCGCTGTGGAAACATGATGCCTATAAACCCGTTGGTGACAGTATCACTTGAATTAACTGTACTGTAGCTATGGCTTGAATAATGGCCTGTTCTCCTTTTCTACTCAGGCAAAACAAGAGTAACGCTATGAAGTCAATCAAATTACAGTTACATAAGAAGCACAAGGATTAGGTCCGTTATCAATAGCTCTGTTTTTCGCTATTTAGGAGAGTAGTGAGGAAAGTTTTCAGAATACAGGAGAAATGATAAAGAAATGAAAAAAGAAAAAAATGTAGAAAGACCTTTGATATGAAATATAAAGACATTTTGCCATTAACTGCAATTAGATGAGCATCTCACCCATAGCTTCAAGACTCTGCTAAATTGTGATCATAACTGCACTTACGTTTAACTATCTATGTAGGTATATAAATGCAAGACATTCAATAGTATTAACTGCCTAAATTGCAAAGATCTGCATATCCAGAAAAACATGAACTTCTGCTCAAAGCCGATGGAAAGAAAGAAGGAAGGAAAAGAGATGGTCATTTCAAACACACAAAAGAATATTTTTTAAAGACACTGTCAGGAATAATTTAGCGAGCAAGAATACAAAGATGCAACAGATGAATATTGTTATTCCAAGAGGTAGTAACCGGACATCCAGTTCTATCTCCTGTTTCATCAAACAGAACCACTTATCATTTTGGTCTCCTACTCCAAAGGTCACAGGAGGAGAATCCGGAATGATGTCTGCATATGAATTTTTACACCAATGGCAGGTGGTAGCATTGCAATTCATTTACAGTCTATGAAGACATTTATCCTAGAAGTTTGATTCTTAGCAAGCTGGAATTGGCTGGGAGACATTTTTGGCCCTGGTATAACTTAGGGATCAGAGGCAGGAAGAATCTCTTAAGGACATAAACACCAAAATACACAATTATGAGATTACACCTCTTTATTCCCTAGATTTCTGTGACTCTAAAGGAGGATGCAAAGGACCATGTTTTCTTGGCTAGGTTACCCTTACACCAGATTACCAAGTGATGCCCTTACCCTAAGAAGTTCCTGCCTTGTCCCATTCAGCTGGCTCTCCTGATGTTCAGGCACTGCCTGACCAGAATAAAGCTGGACTTGGGTTCAGGGTCTGGCCTTGAATATAAGTTGACATATTTCTTCCTAAAGAAAAAGTCTGATATAAAACAAGATATAAGGCAGGCACGTAAGATGATTTGTAAAACTGCAGCAGCGCCTAAGATGGCAGTGTTCTCCACATGCACATTTCTGTGGTTGCAGACTGATAACAAAATAACTAAAGTTCACCAAGTGCCTCTATAAATCTCTTTACTGAAACAGCAGTACAAGAGCCTCCTAGGAACTGTAACACTATAGATGCAAAAGCTTAATCTCTCCCTGTTCTAGCCTGCAGCTAGACCACCACTGTAGGTGGTGCTGTGGGAAGAGTCTATTGGCAATCAGGTCTCTACAGGGGAAATAAGTAACAGAAAATTACCATGGTTCTTTCCCCCACCCCCACTATCTCTCAAAAGTAGTTCTTAGAGCTGCTGAAATGTTCAAAATAAAAAATCTTATTTCTACCTCCCACCTTCTCCCAAGAAGGAAATCCATAATGGGATTACTTAGTTCCCAGTACAGATTTTAAGTCTTCACTGTGAAAGAACTAAAGGGAAAAAAAGGAAAAAAGAAGAAAAAAAGGAAAAAAACCACATTATGGGCTTATTTAAAAGAAAGAGAAATCATTGTAGCTGAAAGATTGCAACTGTCTACAAAATGTGTAGAAAAGGTGCAGGAGCAAGGGAAGAGAGACTAATTATTCTAGATCTTCAAGGAGAGATAAAGATGTAATGGGGACATGTAATGGATTTAAAGTGCAACAGGGAAAACAGGGTTAGTATGGGGAATGGGAAAATTAGATGTAGTAGAAAATTTTCTTCTGACAAAATATTGGGTTCTCAGCAGTACGGGAAGTCATTAAAAATATCTGATTTTTATTTCTTTTTTTATGGAAAATTATGAGCAACTTTTTTTTTTTAGTTTTACCCTATTAGGATTTTTTAATATATATATATGTATTTCTTCCCACAGAAGCAAATCTTTCTGAACTATAAAGGAAAAAAAATACGTATGGATAAATCCTAACCACGCTTCCATGTGAACAGCAAATGATTTCTGATTGGCTTCTGAAGAAGCTGTTTCTAGAGCCAGAATTACCTTCTCTCCCCCTCAGAAAAAGCTCTGGAATTAGAACAGTCTGGCAAAGAATGGGCTGGAATCATCTTCAATGAAGAAATTTCTTGCTGTGAAATCCACCCCCTGATGGAGAGGATTACCTACCAGCATCAATTGGATCTGTCTTAATTATTTTTTCTTATAATATCCTTTATTACAAATTCAAAGAGCTGCCCAGAGAAATCACTTAGAGTGCACAAAAACATGAACATACACATTTATACATATAAGTGAACAGAATATTCTTGAGGTATATTTTACATTAATTTGTCTTGTACAGAGCATGAATCTAGCCCTTTACTGCAGTCCATCATTATCCATTAATTGCTTTCCCATCAGATCTCTTGTGTTTTATTTCCTCCAGTGATTGTGTGTCTCATACCATACTCTTATGAGGAGCACCATATGAGTGAATGATGTGTACACTGATTGAGCCTCACTGATTTCAATCATATTCTGCCTATAAGTCACTCAGATTAAAATTTGCCAGTCTATGCTTTGTGCATTTTGGGGTAGGGTCTCTACATCTAATAGTGCTTCTTGGTATTGTGAAGCCAATTCATCAATCACTGTGATCTAATAAATGAATTGTGATAGCAAGGAAGCTGCAAGGAAGTTTCAAAGCTACACCATTTTCCATCCATCTCTCTTTCATCAACAGAGCCAGATCTGGCATGTTTTACTTACATGTAGTGCAGAAGTGTATATGAAAATCTCATGATGAAACTCAGGGCCAGGCAAGTTTGTTGGGGATCTGAAGAATCACTTTCTCAAGCTTTGCTTGATGTGTTTCAGTCTCTGTGGCACAAGACATCCTTGTGGTGATGGAAATTCTTTAGAGGAAATTCTAAAAGAATTTCTAAAAGAAATGAAATTCAGTCACAAGGTCAAGACTCCACGGCTAGATCTTCTTGTTTCAGATATGAGACCACTTACAGAGTACACATTTGACTTTGGCCAGGTTTGAGTTCTCTGCATTTTGTTGTCTATGCAACCCTACCTAAGTTGGAGATGTTGTGAAAAGCCAGGCAGACAAGGCCATGAAGAAAGCTCTACACTGCATGAGAGAGAATAAGCCATGCAGAACTGGGCTATGTATCCTTCTTCAACTACTAGTAAAAGGAAATTTGTCTGAAGTTGCACAGATAAATACAATCTAGCACAGTTGCATGTAAAAAGGATTAGGCTGTAGAATCAGTACCAAAAGTAGCAGGGTTGTCCCTGGACACTAAGCTTTGAGCTTTCTGAAAGTTCAGCTAGCCAGTAGTGTGTTTCTTAGCAACACAAGCTGCCATGTTCTCACAAAACCTGTTTTTTGGCACCTAAGTAGAACACCATGCCATATCCAAAGTGTCAGCCCTTATCTTGAAGATCCTATATCCAAGGATAGCTAAGCCTCCAGAATGAAAATCTAATAAACAGGCTCCAAAGCTGCAGCTGTTTGGTGTGCGTTGGAAGGAAATCTTGTTTGCTTTTGTTTTTTTAACCTTTCTTTCTCTAAAATACTGAACAGTTTGGTTATTTCCTTCATTCCCTTCCCCATGATAAACTCTCAGATGAAAAATTTTAATGCACTTACAGGCTTCTCCTTGAGGAGATAACAGAAAAAAAGAAAATCCTCACATGACAAATGTTAGTAACAACTCTGCTCTTGCTACTAGAAGTCAGTAAGACACATGGTAAGAAAAGGCAACATAAGGCTCCAATCGTTTTTATTTTTTCATAATAATTACAAAATAAAAGGCACGCTTAAACCTGAGGGGTATGGTTCTTTTGTCTTCAGGGAATTTTACCATGATTTACAAAAGAGTCAGACATCATGGTAGCTTAAAATGAGTTTAGCAGAAAGGATAACTCAGAATTCAAATAATCCAAATTATTAGCCTAGATTACACCCTCAGAGTCCTTAAAATAGCTCCCAAATCTGTGCCTGTATTTTAGAGTGGCTGATGCTGAGTTGTGCAAATTTAGGGACATTTTCTTAAATCACTTGATGTCTATGTTAATTAATACATTTCATCAAAGAGCAGAGGTTGAAGTCAGCAGAGGGCTTATGATCTCATCTGCCCACTGCGATGCTAGCACATACACTGACCTCCTACAACTCTGGTTCTCTAGTCAGATCCCAGGGCTGCTGTAAATGCTAAAATGAAGTACAAGACCACCACTGTTAAATTTTTTGCTGTCCTGGTTTAAGATAGCTATTTTTCACAGTGATGGGACATCAGGGAGGACATGGAGACAGCTGGGGTAGACCCTTTACAGCAAGTTCTCTGAACTGAGCATATTTACTGTACATATCAGTCATAAAGACATGTGCTCCTGGAGTGTCACAGACATCCTGGCAGGAATGAATAGAACAAAGAATGTTTATATAAAGTGGGAAAAGACATATCAAAAAAAGAAACAGCCAGTAGTATATGCAAAATTTGCTACTGAGAGACCAGGGCAAATATTGCTCTTGCTGTTGTGAAATAATGCTTGCTGTTGTGAAATAATGGGTAGTAAAATGTACAGATAGCTAGTCTGTTCTGAAAAAGGCTCCCCTTAACTGTATTTATATCACTTTAGTTGAAAGACACATATGATTTTCTTGGATGGCTTTGTAAGCTGATGGCACTTGGGATATTATATCCATTACTCTGTGGATGGAAAGCACAATTATGCCGCTGGTTCACTGTGTTGCACAGGAACATCACTGTGCTTTCTTGCTGTTATTGGGGAACTTGTTAATAGAAATATAACTGACTGGCCCTGTGACTGAAGCAAAATGACTGATGTACAGATGATGTAGTGACTACACTGCAGTATCTTTCTAGCACACACTGACCTAACCAGCAAGATGACACAGGTCCGGTATGCAAAGAATGGGCTCCTGAGAAAGTGAAGATCAGACACCATGAGCTCCAAAGCTTCACGCTTATTATTTAAATAACAAGTTCTGCGCATGTATTGTATTATATAGTGCAGTGCCATAGGATTTTGAGGTATATGTCTAAACGGTTCCCTAAATATCGTTGAATGTCTAGAACCTTCAGAAGACATAAATACAAGGTTTGGGCATTACAGTGATGGCTACATTTTATGAAACAAAAAGGACAGGGGAAGGTGTTAGATTTAGATAAGTTTTGTAGGTCAAAAAGCTCTATTGGCAGAATCTTACTCTAAGATACAAAATTAAACATAAATGTAATTAATCAAAAGAGCAGCTATGCTGAGTTTTCTCAGTTCTAGAGGCCTAATGCTCCTTATGTCATTGAGATTACACAGACTTCAGATTAAATTAGGCTTGGCAAGAATCAGCCGAATTGTGACTGTATGCATACTGTAACTTAAGAAAGAATTTATAGTTAAGAATCCGACTCATCTCCTATGTTTTCAGATTCCCACCAGTTAGACATCTTAATAGGTGTCTTAGATGCTCCTTACAGTCAGTGGAGAATGCTGCACACTTCCCAGAGGCAAGTCCTCTCTTCTGCATCAGATGCCCTACACAGGGTGAGATGAATCACTCTTTGGAACTGCTTATTTTTCTTTTGACTCAAAAGTCTAACTAGGATAGGCTTAAAGCATGTTTAAAAAGCTAGCCTGAATTAGTGTAAAGAAACCTAATCTAAAAGGCCTAGAGCTTATGGAGAGAACCAAATACTTAGGATGGGATTCATCATCTTTACTTTCAGATATTTACACTAAACACCTATTGCTGAGCCAGTCATGTACGCTCCACTTATAGTCTAGGGAGAGGAATAGTAATTCATCTGACATGCGCTGAACATTTTCTTAAGAATAAGATGAATCATGACCTTTTTCCCTTCAATGGCTGGGGTGACAAGCTAGAAGGTATACGGCTACCTCACTGATGTCTGCATTCAGTCAGATTAATTCCAGTCTTAAAGACCAAATGGAAGCTAGCGCTTTTCTTAATGGCTATTTGAAAGTGTCCACATTAGCTGAATTGTCTTGATCAAATTAAAAGTAGGATACTGCCTAGATTTCCAAACCCTTAACCAAGTGACAGCTGGCTCCCTCAGGAAGGATGTTAAAATTTGACTGAAGATGGAGAATGAAAACCGTCACTTTTCAGTAGGAGGCCTCTCTAGGTCATTTGTAAGGCAAGCTGAAATTATTTTCTTGAACACAGATTGCAAAACAAGATTTCAGCCTTCAAAGTTCATAAATTTTTGTTGAAGATATACATTTTTATGGTGAATAAACATTGATGAGTGACAGGAGGAAATTCATATTGAAATATGTAAAACATGTTTTCTATTGATTGATTTTCAAGACCACTGAGTAGATTGCACAATTAGACTGACGTTAACAGATTTATTCCATTTCCATGATTCTGTCCAAGCTTTCCAAGCTGTGTTACATAAAACACAAAACCCTTCCAAACTAATTGAAATAACATGAGGCATAACACTAATGAAATGAAACATTAAGTGTGAATTTAAGCAAATATTAATAAAAAAAATAAAACCCATTATGAAATAACTTCCTATCTAATCTTTCTATCCATCTAATCCATCCATCTAATTTATACATAACCCATGGAAGCAGATTTTCTTTCACTGTGTTCTCACAAAAATCTGATATTACTTGGAAGACACGCATGCATATTAATTGTAATATGAGTTACAGATACAAAAATTTTACTATTTCCATAAAGTCGTAAGCCTTTACATCTGATTAGTTACCACCAAGGTTATCAAATGGCTGAAAGGTTATTTGCACAATACTTATATATTCGGATGATATATTCTATATAAATACGGGGAAACATGGGAAAAAATATTGCCTATTATTCAAGAATCTTTAGTCAGAAGTGTCCTATCTGTGTAGGCCCTAAGGGGCAGATTAGTGATCAGAAGCTTAGAAAAATATTAAAATTTTCTGGTCATTTTTCACCCCCTGTGTCAGGGGAAGAAAAGTGGAAGCAAGTAATCACTCCAGCTTAGGATTCAAAGTTCTTAATTCATATACAGAGTGTCTAATGTCTGTGGCAAGCTTATACAATCAGTATTCCATAAGAAACAAACAGTACTGAAAAAGCAGTGGCTGCTCACAATGTCCCCCAAGCTTCTCTTTGCACAAAAGATCAGCAAATTCACATGAGGGAAAAGAGTATGTTTCTAAGAAATAAGCAAGCAGAAGACAAAAAGCGATTTGGTTAAAACAAAGGCTGAGAAAATTGAAGATACAACAAGGAAAGAGGGAAAAGGAATAACACAAGGGCAAGTGAGATGTGAAGTGGCACAGGGCAGAGAACAGGAGGAGGGGAAGTAAAGGTAACATGAGACACCAGACAGACAGGAACCAGGTCCAACCCAATGCAGGTGCTCACACTATTACTTGCTTGCAATGTTGCTGCATTTGGCAGCCACATTTCTCCAGCTTTATTGTCTAAATGTTAAGCTTCCACATGCACATTTCAGCTTCCACACAGAAGGGAATGATTTTCATATATCCTGGATACTCCAGGTATCTGACAGTGCTAACTGAAATTGCAGATGTTCATCACCTCTGAAAGTCTAGACAACACAGATGCTCAAGTGCAAAAGGATGTGTACAACAGACATCCAAGAGCTTCTGTCTGACTTTTATGCTATTTGTGGAAAAGAAGTTTGGACAAATCAGAAATTATTTTCCATCCTCTAACGTTTATTTTTTTCCTCTCTACAAAAAAACAGTGGAAAGTTCTCTTCAAAGGAATGTGAACATCGCTGTGTAGCAGATGGAATTTTAGGATCACAGAACTTGATCCAGTTCGCTCCAATTTCAAGAAAAAAACAAAACAAAAAAACCCTCATTTATTCTCCACTCACTAAAACCAATCCGATTTATGCTGCAGTGAGTAAGAAAAGAATCAACCCCCCCAAAAGTTTTAGCAATTTGCTTCATAAGACTCATTAATAGCATCCAAGTAAACATTCTACGTCTATAGTAATATTTTAAAAATTGTTCTTAAAAGACTTCCAAATGTCTTAAATCTTTTTTTATATGAACACTTGCCACAAATATCTAGTTTCTACAGGTCATTACTGAATTTCATCTGCTTTCATTTATGTTTTCTGTTAAATACCAGAACAAGGCAAAACCACACCAAACCAAACCAATAACATCAAAACTAACAAACACGAGTTGTCTAACTTAACCCATTCATAAGAGGAACTCACAGCATAATTTCGCTGTCTTCTGCAGGATTCAAACTTGTGCAATTTCAATGGCATCTCTTTTTCTTCCCTCTTGTAAATAATTTGAAGTGAAAGTTTTCATGCAAGCCATGAGGCCCCCAGATATGTAAAGCAGCAGCCAAACAGCAAAGCATTTTGATGCAAATTGAGTTTTCTGTGAAAATTAATGAATCTGAGGCAGATATACAGTACACAGCAAGATTCCCCCAAACTGAAAATAGACCAGCAATAAAAATGCCAAGAAATGATAAGGCTGCAATAACACATGGGAGATTTTATGTATCGCTTGGAAAAAAAATAGTTACTGTAAATGAGTGGGTGTTCTTCTCTTGCTGTATTTTCCCTCCTTCTTTCCTTTTTTGTTTGTTTGCTTCATTTTCCATGATTGCTGAACAGAAAAGTGCTCGCAAAATGATGGATTAATTAGGAGAAACTTACAGCTCTAGTTCCCACCACCACTCTGTCTTTAAAAAAGGAAATAACTTCATCTCTATAAGATCCCTTCCAAAGTCCTCATTATTACCGTGTGGTGGGCTTTGAAAGTCATTTACATAATAGCTAACAAAAATGTACTCAGCGAAACACCGGGCCCACTAAACACGGGAGATAATTACATTGGGAGAATGATATTCCACTGCCAGCTCCATTTTCAAGATACATTTATTTGCCCTGTACACAGCCCCGAACAACCAAACAAGCATTAACATATCGCGTAGGTGTGCACTGTTGCAGTCTACGTGATGGGGGAAGGGAAGAAATACAACACACTATTCTTGGCATATATGTACCACCTGAATGGTATTTTTCATTATCTTCTGCACTGGGAACATTGTATTATTCCATTGGGAAGTCATAGCGAAGAGGATATAATTATCAGCAAAGTAATGGGGATCCTCTTGCTAATGGCCAGCTATTCAAATATCTCAATATAATCGCCTTGCCCAATCTCTCCCCATTGCCTACTCTTCTGGAGAAACTCATCATTTTTTCCACTTACTCCAGCATAATGAATTCATTTTGCATTTTCTTTGTGAGAAATTAAGAGGAATAGCAATGTAATGTGTTGACATTTGAAATGCAGCATAGAAAAGTTTAGACTGGCAATTTAGTTTAATCGCCCACTAGCAGGGAGAGGTTGCTTATTAAATTAGTTCTTGGTGTACAGGACATGTATTTCTCACTAGATCTCTCTCTCTTCTTTCTTTTGTCCGTAACCCTGTTCACTAAAAAGGAGGAAAAAAAAAAACACACGTTCACCTTACATATTTTAATCTATAATTTCCTTTTGTAATCACTGTTGTTGAAAAAGGAAGAGTAATGGGTGAAAGAATCTATGCACTCACATGTAAAAACCCATCTTCTAAAAAGAGACCAGAAAGTACTATTAAAAGTCACTTCCTCCATCTTTAAGCTAAGTCTTCATACAAAAATAATGAACATTCATTGTTACAAAGGTTCACAAGGCATTTTTTCCAGGAAGATGAATTTATTTCTTGCTTCCCAGTGAAATTTTAACATAGGCTTTCACCTCCTACTCCTGCTTATGCTTACTTTGAAGTTTTAACAGCATACAGAATCATTCCCTCCCAAGATCACCCATGTAAAAGTTGCTGCGAGTCGTAGAAAAATGGATTCACAAATAACACTTTGGAATTGGATACACTGGAGGCATAGTGGCACAAATTTTGAGTTTTTTTGGTGGTTTAATACAGATGGAAAATATAAAGGCAGCGTATAAAATTAGTTACCCAAACTTGGCATATCAGTGAAACCTGTAAGTAGTAGAAAATGTTAGTGACAGGCAGGTCATCCATAATGAGAACAGTGAAATAGTAATTCCTTATCCACCCCACCACATATAAACACTTCTGGGTAAAAACATATTACATCCATTAATTAATTAATTTTTTCCTGATATTTTCACAGTCTGGAAGTCTTTCAGATGACTCTCAACAGTAAAAGTTCACTGCTGTTTCTCTGAAGTGAGCAAAGGCAATATGACTCAGACTGAAAAAAAGCTTTGGAAGATTTTTTACCTCTGTTTTTTTCTATTTTAACATGACTTTGTCTCAATAATAAATAAATAAAATAATTAATTCTGTTAGCTCTACTAGTAATGAGATAAAAAAAAGTTTATACCAAAAAAGATTTTATCTATGGATAAAAATGGCATCATTTTAAAAAGAAAATACAAAAAAAAAAAAAAAAAAAAAACCCTCTCAGGTAATATTGTTGATTCTCGTGTAAGGAATGGAATACAATAAAATAAAATGGAATAAAGCACTGTGTCGTATGTTCTGCAAATGCAACTTTTTTGAATCCGTCTGTGTTCGTGTAAGGTCTGAATATGATTCCTTCCATTTCTTCTCTCCTCTTCAGATGAGATTTTAACAGGTTGGTTCCCCCAAGACAGGAGACTAACAAGTGGCTGTAATTACTGGCTGAAAATGTTTACACTGTGCAAGATGCAACGAGCTACCTCAAATTACTGACAGCAGTAGTTAGCTGCTTACTGCAAAACTCAAACACTTACTAAACATATTTGAACCCTTTCATCAAGCATCTTGATAGCAGAGAAACATAAAAGGTGAGTAGAGAAGCCAGTTCTTACTTACCATTAACTTAAAGGGAATATTAGCAGAGATTTCTAGAGAGAACCAAAGGATTTTGGTTATGGGCAAAAAAGCTTTCACTATTTAATGTGTTAAGGACAGTCACTATTTCATAACCTTTCTAGAGGAAAATCTTAATGGCTGCCTGGCTATCTGAAGTGCATTGTTATTCCTGAGCTAAGAACTGACCAGGACTATCCATTTTTACAGGAAAGAAATATGGCAAATTCTCATATAGCCTTGTTTTGCACTGGCAGATAATTCCACTGGCTTTATCTGAATTACTCCTGATTTACATGGATGGCAGAAAAGATTCAGGCTCCATTGTTTTGTGAATTTCTTCCTCTGGTAGTTTTGCTTCTTAAGAAACTAAAGTTGTGTGTTGTGACTTACTGGCTTAAAAATCCCTGCAATTCCCCACAAACATTACTCAGAGCTCAACACATACTATGCTGGAGCAAGATGCCAACAGCAGGTCCTTAACAAAGCTGTTGATTTCTCAGTGTAAAATAGAGTTTTATGCTTGAAAAGTCCTGCAATTTCCTCTTTGTGCCAACAAGCCAGCCTTCCCCCTCTCCCTTCTTACATATATACTGATATTTTTCTTCTCTCTCTTGCAGTCTCCAAGTCTCTGAAATATTGGCTTTTTTTTTTTCCCTCCGTGAGGGTCTTTATGCAGGCTGTTCACTGCTATTCCAGCCTACTGTACTTAGCCTCTGCAAAGGAGACGCACTAATTTTCACATCAGAGCCTAACAGTTTGTAAACTTGTCTTACACCATTAATTTCAGGAATCTTCCAGTGTCTTTCAATGGGAAATTAGCAGTCAAATGTGTTTAGTTTGTGGAAACAGCAGCCGTACCACCGACAAGAACGACATCTCGCAGAACTGTAAGTTGTTAAGAATAGAATTTCTTCAATTACTAATGCATACATTGTCAATGGTGAGTGAAAGGAGGTGGCAAAAGGGAAAGGTAGAGGGGGAGAAAGCAAAAGAGAGAGAAAGTACTACAATAAGCTCCAAAACTTTCTATGTTAGTTAAAACCTGTCAGCACTCAGCCTGCGTTTCCGAATGACTATTGTTAAAAAAGTGTTAAAAAAGCAGACTGATTCCATTGTTCATCTCTTGGGGGGGGGGGGGGGAGGGGGGAGAGAAAGAAAGAAAGAACAAGAAAAAAAAAAGACCTGAACTTTTAAAGGCTATTTTTAAAGGATCCTATTTAAAGTTTTGGCAGAGTTGGGAACCTAATTACTATATGTCATTTTTCTAAATGTAAATGAGAATGCAGTTAAAGAAAGAGAAAAAGAATCCACAGTCTTCTTGGGTCTGAAGAGCCGCCCTGCTGCTGACTGCATGGCTTTTTTCCTTCTTCCCAGGCCACAGAAAGCACTCTTTCCCCATTTACTCTTTTCCCTGTTACAGGGAGCCACTGCAGGCATGATGGGGTGCTCTGGTGAACTGGAAACAAGGCAGCAGGTCCCATGATGATGACGACTGTGTTGAGACATCTGCTGATCACTGCAGCTGGTACCTGGGAATTGAAAAAGAGTGATGAGGGAGACACGAACCCAGATCCTACCAGCTGTTTGGGGCACCTTCTGCCATTTTCGCCAACCATTGTATGAAGAAAGCTAAATACATTAGGAGCCTGAATCAGGAGAATGGTGTCTAGGGGATCCTGCAGTACAAACTATCATACTAGTAAGAGATGACCTAAAGTTGCCAATGGAAGTAGTGGATACACAAGGTGAGAAATTAAATCACAGTGACAGCAACCCCAAGAACAGTGACAAGGAATGGGCACCCAGCTCTCACGGACCCATGTGAAAATTTGCACACAGCTAAGAGGTTTCTCACATTTTCCTCATCCCCTTTCCACACAGAAGGGCCCTCCAGTTACCATCACCATGGCCTTCCTCATCATCTTCATACCTACCAGTTTTTAGGGCTAAGTTGTTGCCTGTTCCAAATTGGAAAAAAAAAACACAAAAAAACAAAAACGAACAAAAAAACCCCCCCAACTATGCCTCTATATTCTCATTGTCCTGTCCTTCAAAAGAGACCCAAGGGGGAAAATGAACTGAAAAACAGTTCACCTCCTAGGCTTGCACAGTAACACTCAACACTGGCATTGTGCAGAATTTCCCTCTCAGCCTTAGCTGGATATTTCTTACCTCAGGTTATGTATGGAGGTACCCTAAGGCATCCCCCCCAGGTCAGGATGTAGAGTTATAGATGTAAGGATAATGAGAAGCCATGGGCTACGGTATTTTTCAGCATGCTGTTGTCATCCAGCTCTCTGTATCTCTATTTCAGCAGTGCCTGCTGAATGCCTCATCCTATCTCTATCAGCGAGTGCTGGATAAGACCTCAGTCCTGACACAGCAGGAGTGGTGCTGGTGGAAGGGGAAAGCAAGCAAAAAATATGAGGAGATTTTTTTTTTTTTTTTTTCCCTGGGTGTGCCATTTATTATTTGCATTTTGTACTCTGGGTTATGACTGTATCTGCCAGTTATTGCTAAATTGGCCTGTAAAAACTCACTGTTGACTTAATGATTGTTTTTTGCAGGGTGCCCTAACTCTATGCCTTGCTGTCTATAGCATGCCTCATACTGGCTATACTGTAAATGAGTCCAGAAACTGAATCCACTGGAACCCTGGTGGGTAAGTCAGCCCTCTGCTTCTCCATGGCATACATTGGGCTCTTCTCATTTTATAGGGTAGTGCTGGCAGTATGCAAGGGATCTTTGACATTCACTTTGCCTTACTAGTCTGTCACTGTTTCAACATGTCATTTGTCACAATTGGACTCCTGTTCAAGAGCCTGGCATGTGAGAGATGTTACCAGTCACAAGTGACATGTGTTAGCATACACAAAAGTGAATCTTCTTTCTGCCTACCTTGTACCTACATTTAAATGTGATTTGGTGCATTAATCTCTACACATCTCTTTTTCTTTTAAATAAGGTTGTCAACCTGTTATGGCATATATATGCTTTCCTGCTTAAGTAAATAAATATGGCAGAGTTTTTACCAGCTCTTAAATGACTTAGTCACACAAGTTTTTGATGGTTATGTTCACAGCTATAAATTAAACATCCCTGGGACTGTTCACTTTTACTGAGGCCAAAAAGCATCGAATGGCTCACATCCATGCTATTAATCTCTCTTAGCCCTCAGAACTGGATGGACACATTTGAACTGCCTATTGTGCCCTTAACCCATGCTAATGATCCGGAATGCAAAGGAATTGTTTGGGAGTGTATTACTTGGTCCAGACCAAAACCAGACCAGGAACACTTCTGACAACAGTGTGGACAATGATGTTCAGTGCACAGAAATGTAATGTTTAATTTATTGATGTGACATCTCGCTAATATGTGACATCTCACTAACGTGTTTTGATTTCCCCTTTTAACTGGAGGGTGGGAGGAAGGGAAGGATGGATAGATAAATAGGTACATAATTGTCTCAATGCACTGTTTATTCTTTTTAGGGCATTATTCAGTAACCATTTCATCAGAATGATAAATCTGAGAATAAATATAGTTTATTTATTTCTAATTTTGGCATTATAGAATCCAACTACTTCTCATCATCTTTTCTGAAACAGCAAAGAGTTTATTCATTTATTAAAGTTATTATTGCATCATTACAACCCAAACTTTTCATCCCAGTAAGATCTTAAGAGAAGAGAGCAAGACTGATCTTATATGGTGATATTTCCAGGGCTGAATATTCAAAGTGCAAAATAAAATGACATTAGGAAAAGCCCCTTCCCCAATTACTTCTCATCTTGGAGGAATTTCCATTTATAGCTCTGAAGCTGATGCAATTTTTATGCATTATAAGGCCACATTCTATCAATTTATTGCCCCTCAAATGAGTGCATTAATATTGATAGCAGCTAAACACATTGCAAACATGTTCTGCCCATTAATGCTCTGTAATAGACTCCATGCTATCCCATGTTATTCCCACTGCGATGGTGAGAGGATCTGTGTAGAGAGAGCTTTGAAATAAAAACAAAAATCCAAGTATCTTCAAAGATCAGGGCTCATATCCACTGGTAGCAGCTCAGATCTGCTAAAGATTCACAGTCCATTACTTGTCCCTGGCTTCTCAAGAATCACAGCAACATCAAATAAGTCACCCAAAATAAATTTGAGAACTGTGATGGTAGGTGTACACACTTCCTGACCTTGAAAAGCATATGACATAGAGTCTCCAATACCCATTATTCATATATTCAGGAGAGAAAGGAAAGGATGGCAAAATGCAACTTCCCACTACTCCAGTTTCCCTACTTAGCTCTGCAGATGCCTGCTTGGTGCCCACTAGCCTAAGAACAAGTGGTAATATCCTGATCCTTTTCAGAACAGCTGCCCATGAAGTGTCATACTTGTTGGGACTCCATTTGGAGGAGAAAGTGACAGGACGCAAATTTGCTTTACGTGTCTCAAAACCAGAGAGGCAAATCCAATGTCCTTTATTCTGCTTGTCTGTTTAGGCTAATAAAACACTACGGTCCTAAATGTCCAACAGAAATGAAGGGCCCCAATACCTGCGAATGTGTAATTTCCAGTTACTGAAATATTTCATTTTGCAAACCAAGATAGCCATAGGAAAGCCCAACTCTCCCTCCCTTTTCCCTCGCCTGCAAAGTTCAAAGGTAGCATATTACATATATATGTGATATAAACATATATTACATACATTTAATATGCATATTACATATACTTATGTACATATCCCTATGCACCAGCAAAATCACAACTGTATTAATAAAGTTTGCCTATTAGTCTTGCATCTTAATGCTCATCAAAGTTAGGATGCTCTCCATATGCCTTAAAGGATAAACACATAGAAAATTGTAGACTAAGAATTTTTTGAGCTCAAGTTTTTGAAGCCACCAAACATCACCAAAAGGAAGAAGAAGAAAAAAGAGAGAATAAAAAGAACTCACCCACACACACCTTTTTTTTGTTTTGAGGGGTTTTGTCACATCTTTTGTTTGCAAACTCACTTTGAGAACTTTATTCCTGGGCTTCTTTGGGGCTTTTAAAAGTAGAAGAAACTAAAAATAAAATTGGCAGGTCAAGTAGATGAAGTAAAAAGCTCTGGGAAAAATAAATAATAAAAAAGTCTCTTATCTTGAAGGTTTAGAAATTCTCTGCAACTACCCGTGGAAGAATGAGTTACTTCAGGGTCATAATCATGCCTCTGACCACCTGTTTGTGTCAGGAAAATAGGTGTCTCCTTTTCTTTCAGCTCTTCTTACTGCTATTGCCTCAAGGTTGGACTGAAGCAATGTGCTGTGACTGGAAAGATGTCTTTAATCCACAAGGAAGTCAGTGCTTGCGTGAAATCCATTAAGCAGTAGCAGAGGATATACTCTACTGTCAAGTCCCAAACAAAAGCCTCTAGTAGTAGTCTACATCCTGGTTTGGTGACCTCACAATATTTTAAAAGCCCAAGCATAAATAATAATTTTATTTCCAAAATAAACTCATTACAATTTTGGTGTCCTGCACTAGTTCCCAGTCTGTTTCTGGGTCAAAAGCAAGTTGCTGTTTTTACTCAAATTACGAATTCTTTAGGATGCTATTGAGAGACCTCACCTCTCTGTGTGATACTGAAACCATTGGGGTCAAGCAAGCTCCTCTAATAAACAAACATCTTAGTTAATCAGGAATGGGACAAGCAGGATTTTCTCACTGAGAGATCTTTTAACTCCAACAACTGAAGGCATCTCATTCCTATAGAACTTGAATTTCATTTCCCCACTGTGCACCACGATGCTCATCTGTCCCCTCAGGGTGATATTACGATGGAGGCTGTGACAACTGATACTTGTTGCTTCTTTCTAAGTTATAAAATGTATTTTATACTAAAGGGGTTTTTTTTTCTTTTTTCTTTTTTATGTACTGGAAGATGTCTTGAGTTTAAATTGGCAATTACCAATTTGAGGTAGGAGAGAGAAACAAAAGGAATAAACTTTTCTCAGCTGTGCTGCGAAGGCGAGAAGAGAATTCGACCCACTAAAATTGTTGCAGTGTGCCCATTAAATATTGTTTTGATGTTGTCTTCTCTCTCTTATCAGTAGTGCTAATTATGAAGTATTATTTGTTGAGTGCCATCAGTGTGCTCACTGTTGTAATCAAGCAATCAAGCCTGAACTGGGGAAGGATGCTCTCAAGTTAGAAAAATTAGCTGAAAAAGAGAATGGGAATCTGGAGCGACATATTCTTGTGTTCTAATGCTTCGGGCAGAATTTCCACCAGAGAACGACAAGGAACCATTGTAGGGGGCCTCATTAAGATCTCAAGTCAGCAAAGCACTTAAGCATGTGATAGAGGCAAAAGGATTTAAGAACTCAGTTAAAATTAAGTGCCAAGTCAGGGTCTAAATCAGGAGGAACATATCTTATTTGCTATGTCTTTGGAATACTGTCTTTTCTGAAGGAAGGAAGGGAAGGGAAGAGTTTAAGCTTTCCCAAAATCTATTGTGCTAAGCAAATTATCACAAGTCCAACCTAACTAATCTGCCAATAAAACCAATTGCAATGGTTTGCTAGGCTACTAGAACTGTGTGAAAATCATCCTTTGGTTAACTTACCGTGTCAAAATACAAATATTTATAAACAAAACAAAATAAATTAAAAGATAATTTTCCAATTACTCCCATCATCGAAAATCTGCCCATTGCAGAGTGAAACTTTACATTACTCTTTTTTCTTTTCTTCAGTGTAGTCTGAACTCCAGTTTTATGTCAGCTCAGGCTTTACATCTGCTCCTAGAAAAAAATTATTTTCTGGGCTTGTGTATCACAACAGGCCTTACAGTTTTTTGATTCTAGTCTCATTTCAGCCATACAGCCATCACTCTATGATATCATGAAAGTAACATCTTCCCTTCCTATGTCTCAGTTTCCCCATTCTTTAAATGTATGAGACTGACGTCAGTGCTCTTGGCAATACACTCTGAAATACAGAGTTCAGCAGAGCTGAGTATTATGGAGTAAACAAAATGCCTGAAAATAAATAAATAAAAAGGCGGGGGGGAGAAAAAAGAAAAAAACAGAAAATGCAATTCAGGATAGACTGATATGGGGGGGGGGGGGGAGGGGAAGCACCTTAATTTAAACCTTGGTAAACCAAGGGTAATTTATATTTTTTTTCCATAGGCATTTTAATCACTTCTCAATAACAAAACTGATTATTTAACCACAGACAGTTCTGTTCAGGCCAGTCACTTTTATTAATAAGATCCAGTCTGATCTGATTAGAAAACAAACTTCAAGAACATCTCCTATTAGCTTCCATTCATCTCAGCAGGAATTTAAAGTGCAGCTGATGCCTTGTTTAAACACACACACACACACACACAACTACACACAGCAAAACATGCTAGAAGCACTCCCACTAATATATTAGATATGTCTTTTTGTCTTTTTTTCTCCTTTTCCTGGTTATTCTAAAAGCAAACATTTGTAGATGACAGTGCTGTCAATACTTCATCTTTTGTTTGAAGCCAAAGTAAACAAAGAGATGGGCAGCTGACTGGAAAGGATGAGGAATTTTCATTATGAAAGAGGCATGTAAATCTCGCATCATGCTTTAGATGGAAATGCTGTGTAAGCCAGGCTTTTCACAGAGGGACTGACCAATACATTCTCAAAGCAGGCAGCTTCTTTCTTTCCTTCCAAAAGTACCATGTTAAAAATCAACAAATCTACAGGAAAGCAAAAGCAAGGGTCGGTAGCAGTTGTAGCACCAGAAACATGGTCACAGTTCTTGCTGATGCCTTATTTATGGCAGAGTTGTCTTCACCCTTGAATGTATGCAGTTTGGAGATGCACTGTCATATTCCTGCCTGTGACTTTTATTTTCCTCTTTGCTCTGCTAGTATGATTCCAGATTTAGGAGAATCCTGAGCATACTGAAGTTGTGCTAGCAAGTGAGCATTTCATGTAGTGACAGCAAGGGGTGGGGAGACAGTATCAGATTTCATGAGCTGACAACTAAAAACTGGAAAAAGGGGATAGAGAAACTGAGGCATCACAACTTGCTCAAGATTTCAGCAGAAAGGAAGACACAGGATCTGCAACCTCATGCTTAAGGGTCTTATCTGTATATCTGTGCTCGTAACAAAACATAACTCACTGAACCACACCAGGTAATTAAATGTATAACATTTCTATTTGATTCAGCAGTTTTCATTAAAAGCACATAGGAACACTGTCAGTTAAAGGCTGCTCCTCTCACAGAAGACACTCGCAGTGCAGGATTCAGCAGTAAACCAGCTAGGAGTACGGCATGCCTTTCCTCCCAGCCACAAAGCTCAGCACTTGCAGCTCTTTGGGGTACAATGTTGCCTCCTGACCAACTGCTTGTAACTGCTTTCATCCTCACTCTGATACCCAATTAGTACCTTGTTAGCCACACACCTGCAGTGCCTTCACCCGGAGGTCACCAAACCTCATGGGCCTGAGTCACTGCTCCAGCCCCAATCAGAAATCGGTCCATTAAACCAACGGCTTTAGAGGAGCCTAAATAAAAGGGGAATGAGGTGATCTGCAACATTAACCCTTTTCCTCTCTATGTTTTAGCACATGTACCCTTCAGCCATCTGTCACTGCTGTGAAAGTAATTAGCTAATAGGAGCATTTCTTCTAATCAGGGGTGGGCAACAGCAAAAGCAAGAGCAAGGGCAGCTCTCAGGCTATTGTAGTGTTGCTCTAAATCCTTCTGGAACTACTACATCTCGGGAAGAGTAGTCAAGGAACTTGACTGATGTAGTAACTGAATCAGCAGTATGCTGAAAGTTGTGCATCTAAATAAGTCATTCATGATGACTGCTTTGTGTTTTGGCCTCATCAAAATTCAGGCCTACTATAGCACGGGGAGAAAAGCTCTGGGAAGTGAAATGAGAGCAGGGAGAGACAAACGTAAATAGAAAATGTATGTCTGAATTGTGCTACAGGGACTAGTCTGAATATAAGCTACTGGTAAATGATGGTGCTTCACTCAAAGAAGGATATTGTCCAGTGGTGCTAATATAAAGAAATAAAGTTTCAAAGAATTATCACAGCATAATATTGACTCAAAAAGCACAGCCTCTAAGACTTAAGCTAAAAGAAATCTCCTCAGGAGAGGTGTATATGTAGCTATGAAAAGATAGCATTACCACCTACATTTCGTGACCAATATTACACCAACATTTCATCACGGTAAATTCAGTGTTTGATGCAGAAGTATCTTTCCATACTTGGCTGTGGGGGGAATATATGAGTTCAAAATTTTCATGCATCTGGCACAGAGGATGGCTTGAATTTAAGAAAAACAGATAATACAAATAATGCACACATTAAAGAGGGCAGAACTAATGAATATAAACTAAGGGAGAAAAAAAAGACCTTTTAACATACTCAAGACTGGTGTAATATTTAGATACACATTATTTTCACACACTTTTGCAAATTCTACTTAGGGGCAAAAAAAATGGTATTGAAAAATACAGTGGAAAAGAGCATTTATGAGGCATCCTGACCTTTTAGGAAAGAGAAAATACCCAAAATCTCACAAAGCAGCCATTTTCATAGTGGTTATACGTTAGTATACACACCCAAAAAGTTTAGAGCATTTGAATTAGGAATGCTCCTCCATAACTTTCCCCTTCAGCCTTCTAACAGATCCTTGGAGAAACAAAAGCTTCAGTGTTCTTTCATGAACCTTCTTGCTTAATGGTCTAAACTTTGGATTTAACACTTCTAGGCTCAAACCTCGACGGTGTCTATTTTTCCTAGGTCACTTAGCGAATGCTGTAACATACTCTATATGGACCTCAACAAGGTGGATGAGATTTCTTTTTTCTACCGTTGTCAGAAATGGCTTTCTTGCTGATTTTCAGAAGTGAAAAAGAGAAAATAAGGCAGGATTATTTAACAGCAGTCCAGTACAGAGTTGGCTGTCTTTCTACTAAGATGTCTGATGAAACAGTATCAGTAGAGCTGGCATTAGTACCTATTCAGATTGCTGTAGTCTCAATTAAAAAGAAAGAAATCGAATAAATGATACATTTTAGTTTAACTCTGATGACCAAGTGAGGAAATAATGACTGTCTATAAAAGCCTCAATGGTGTAAACAGTTCAGAAGCAAAAGGATTTTTAAGGCAGGCAGGAGTCAAACATGTAAGGACTAAAAGAAAAAAGAAACAAGGATAGGTTAGACTAATAAGTGAAAAAGTTGTTTTCTGTAGCTTTGGATTGTTAGTAACAGCCTCTCTCTGGGATTGTTACAGTAATACAGCTTCTTTTATGGACAAAGTAGGTGACCAGAGTCAGCAGACACCCTTGTATCTGGTCTATGCTTCACTACTAAACTCACCTTACAGTCATGAGCAAGACAGTAGGACTGAACTTAACCAAAAGGAATAAACTGGACCCAATCTTAAAGCTGGAAAACTATGAATCCTCTGATTTTCACTAGACTGCAATGAAAACAGTCTCCTAATAGGTCTGTTCCACTACTATTTTTTTTCCCCCACAATTCAGTTTCACTGTGAAGTGGAAAGCCGAGGCAACAATTACAACAAGACAGCCTCTCCCACAGATTGCTGCTGCCAGTGTTTCTTGTTTTGTTCAGTGTTCAGTGTTTCTTGTTGATGCTAGTTTTAATTACTATATTCAGTGCATCTGAAACTAAGCCTCACTACAGGTAACTAGCCTATGGCAGCAAGTTCAGGAAATAACATTTTCAGTAAACTGGAGAAAACTCATGTAAAAACATTTTTTAATGGAAATAAGCTGCTGTTATTAAGTTGGTTGTTGATGCAGTGGAAGTACTGAAGCTTGCTTATTTAGAGCTTGCTGTGGTCAAATTAAACATGCCAGAAATTTGAATACAAGCACAACTTAAATAAAAGATGACAAACAATTATATCCCACGTTTACTTTTGTGCTAAGGAGAACTGTGACATTTCATTCAGAGTAGCTTCTTAGGCAGTGTAAGGATGTGAAAAATTCTATTGCTCTTTTGCTTGAAGTTAAGGCTGTGTGAAGTTGAGGCTTTCTCTCAGAAGCTTCCTGTGATGTGGTAATGCAAGGAAAAGTCATTGCTTCTGTGACCAACTCACCCATCTGTCTATGTTGCTGCTTGCTGGATATGCAGAGATTTTCAAACACTGTAGTTTAATGCTTCCCTGAGGAGTACACTAAAGCTCAGAGTTTTCCTGTAACACGCATCCAGACAAACTGCATGGCCCTAATTAAAAAAAAAAAAAGTAATGATAAAACATAAAAACTCAGATTTTATTGTATTTGGTGGGGAAAAAAAAGTCATTTCTTTTTCGCAAAAAGTTTATCAGTTTATTTCAGTTTTCATCCAGACACGCACATTCAGTGATTCCATGCATCTTCTGTTCTGAAGTTCCCTATTTTTTCATCTTTTCCTTTTGGGTGTTGATGTACTTTTCTAATTAGTTCCAACAATTACATTCATAGCCACCATCAATTTAATATGTAAAAAAAATTAAAGTGTTTTAGCTGCTGGCTTCGCCTAGTTTTGCCTTACGTATACCTCTGGAAATACCTAATGGGCATCTATGTTTACACAATTATTGATCTGAAAGATGCTGTTGATCATTTCAGACCATGTCACCTATGTATTATGATGAATATAACAAACTTCTCCCTTTTGAAAATGTATTTTCTTTTTTAGTGCAGAAAAAATAAAGACTGGCTGTATCCCATTCTATAATAGTATCATTTTATATCACAAAATACAACTCAAGGTACAGCTTAGAAGTCATATGTAGTTTACTATATAGGCACCTGTTCAATTGACAATGAAAGCTGACATTACTGTAATGGAAATGCCCAATGTATATTTCTGGAACATTAATTCAGCCTATAATATTGCAGCTGTCAAAATCTAGTGATGTAGATTCTATTTCATACATTTTCCTTTTCTTCCTAGTAATTCACTTTGAGTTTTTGTGTCAAGCTTTAAAAGGAGATTTGTTAAATATCCCATCTGAACTACTTTGTCTTCAGATTCTTTGTCTTAATGAGTCAGGGTGAGCATCTCAGTCATTTCAGAAGAACAGACTCAATGGAAATAAGACCTGTTCAATGCAGTGGGCTGCTTCTGTCTAGTAAGAGGAACAGGGCTGATATAACACCATTTAAACTGACAAACGAAGATTCTCCTAACTGTTGGATGCTCACAGACTTTCCAGGTCCCCTAGGGAGAGATCTGAATAATGCAAGGTTAAGGGGCTTGGCATATTACCTTAGGACAGCTGTTCTAGTCCTGCAGGACCCGATGAAAAAAACACAAAGGCAGATCAGGATGGGAAGTGTTATCGTACAAACAAACCTTGCCTCACTGGTGTAACAATGAGCACAAGGTGCTATGCTGGGACAGATGGAAAGTGAGAAATCAGGAGGGAAAAGCAAACAGAAGAGCATAAACTGGAACTGAGGAAAACATAGACAACTGGCAAAGGAACGGGTCACTCATGGTACTGAACATCATTCTTCTGAGTTCTGCCAAGGGATTATTTATCTACTAAACTAATACGGTGACAAAGGGAGACTTGTCAGGGATAGGGGGAGCTTGCAGGAAGAAATCAGTCACTTAGGTTATGAGTCCTCTCTAGAGGGACAGAGTTGTGTCATGCTTGAGAAGTACTGACAAAAGGTTGAATATACTGCAGTACATAGAAGCAAAGCCTGCTGGGGAACGAGGGAGGAAGACTAGAGCAAAGGTACAATAATGTTAGTCAGGTGGGCTATCATTACTGTCACCCAGATTTTGGTATTCATTATGAATTTTATGCCTCACCAATAAGATTTAGGCACTTGCCCTGATAGTACAAAAGTGATTGTTTACAATGCATTGACATACGACTTTAATCAGGTGAATCACAAGTATCTAAGTACTCTTTTCTTTGGATATGGGGGTTCTATGACTCAGTAAAAGGACTGATTTGTGTCCTTTTGGACCCTGTTTTCTTTTCCACCTTTAATTTTTTCCACATAATATCTTACCACTCTCCACTATCTTTCTCTTTTACTTGTTGTATGCAAGTCTTCCTCAGCCATTACTTGTCATCTCTGCAGCTGTATATCACTTTTCTAGATTGTCCTGAATTTTCACAACTTCTTCTTCACCTTTCTATTTTTGAGGTGCTGTGTGATCTTAAAGAAAAGACTGCTGTCTTCATGCTACAACATGCGAAGTATTCATGAATGAAGACCAACATGACATAATTTTGTCATTGATGCATCACATTGAAAACCTGCTTTTGTCTAATTTGCTGTCTATTTCAATGTCTGGCATGCAGATATAATTAATGTTAATAAAATCATAATATTGGAGGATGAACCCATTTGCTGTTATTTTTTGAATGCATCTCTTATGAATCCTATTTATTCATGATGAAAAGATGAATAACAAAGCCAAAAAAAGATATGACCCTAAGTCAACATAAACTGGCAAAGCTATTCTAGCTTAAACCAGTTGAAATTTATCTTGTTATTATACCAATATCATATCAATGCCATGGGAGCTTCAAGATTTCTGCAGGGATCCTCAGTTTCAGTAAGGTCAGTCTTCTGAAGTTGGTGACACTCTGTCTAATCATATAAGCCTGGTGGCTCTGATCTGACTCTACAGAGATTGACTGACTTACTCCACCTTAAAAAATGGAAAGTGAGAGAGTATGTTCCTCATCAAAAAATCTCATGGCATAAAAACACTCAGAAGCCATCAGCTTATGTGATGTGAAAAGTAATTAAATGCAACAACAGCATGACATCAGCAGTGGATAATTTTCAGACTTTAAATGTCATTCTCTCCTTCTAAACCCACGGTTGTTTGAGGTTTTTGTCTCCATTTCACAAGATAGAGTACAAAACATTGTGACATGCTTAATATTTCTTCCGCCAAGCCATCCATTCTGATTTCATTCTCACCCTTTACAGAGTTGTTGATTTCAGCCTGCATTTAGCTGCCAAAAATGCGATTGCACATGCAGCACCAAGAACAAAGTGAAAATGAATTATGCATCGGGAAGGAAGTTACATTTGAGTCAAAAAACTTAAGACTTCAGCACCTCCAAATTACAATATAATTTAGGAGGGAATACATTTAAAGAGATAGCAATGGACTGAGGCGAGAGAGGGTCAGTCATGTCGAGGCTTAATATAATTTACAGTAGCTTTCAATTATTTATTTTTAAGAAGCCACTGAGCACACTGGATCTTTGCAGTGGTAATGTCAAAATATGGATATTGGGAAAAAGACATGAATAATAGTGACAGGTTGTTATGCATGATAATGGTATATGGGGACATTTAAAATATGGATCGCTCACCAGAGCAAAAAGCACGTCATTTACTCTGAGAGCACACGGCTATATACTTAGTGGCTCTTTTCCTGCACTATAAAAGTTTGCCGAACTTGATTTTTTTTCTTTTCTGTTTGATTTAAAAACTTTTCTCTTTGAAACAATGGCCAGTGGGTTCAGACTTATTTCCCACAAAGGAAAACCAGCTAGTATTTTGCAGTGACCCAGACAGAATAAAAGAGGATCTTTTAAAACTTTCAGTTCATGCAGCCAGAAGTATTTTCCTCTTTTTTACTTATTCATTTGATACTATTATGTCCTGCAGAGAAATAACAAACTTTAAGAGGAGTGTGTGTTTTTAGAAGCCCTAAATGAAGTTTGGAAGATCTGTTTTCCGTTCCTTGACAGGTTTCATTAATAGTAGCAGGCAAATGACTCAGCACTGACTTCACAAACTGCTTTTTGATCCTCAGAATCCCTATTTAGCTTTTGGTTTAGTACTACAAGCATCTAAATCATTGATACTTGGGTTTCTACCTGCAGATACAGAACTGCAAAATAAGCAGCCTATAATAATAAGCATACCTATCTACCTAGAACTCCAGTCCATGTCAAGATGTATTAGGATTCTGGAATCAGGAGAGCATTTCAGGTGCCTCCAGCTGCCATATCAGAAAGAAAATGATCTCCTATAGCTTCTGGATCCACTCTGATGGTTTCCAGAAAACCACTCAGATTTTAGCTTCTGAAGATCATATTTTTTCATATGCATCTATCCTCCAGTACTTATAAAGATCCTGCTTGCAATGAAGCTTATGATTTTGGTGGTACACATATGAGTTTGACAGATGTTACCATTCTCATTATTGCCAGTACTAAGGGTGGGTTTCATCTGATTAGGTGTAGATCTTACATCTAAGCTACTGATCCTTTGGCTCTCTAAGGAAACAATGGAGAGAAACAGATACTTTTAGGGCAAAATAAACCTTATTCTGAAATAGAAATCTAAAATATGTCAACTCAAGAGCCTTTCTTAAAGCTTTTTTTTCTCCCCATTGACTATAAAGACAACTATAAACCAGCTGAGATATAAACATGTAATTTATAAACACCTAAAATTACCTGAGGTGAATCCTTCTTTAAATCTCTGTGTGGATTTGCCCCCTTCTGTTCTTCAGAAGTGGACTGTGTTTGTTTTAAAGAGAAGTATTAAGGAGCATTGCAGGGTTGTTCCCCCCCCCCCAATCAATTAAGTCTTTTTCAGTATTTCTCTAAAGAACTGATGTTAGTTTTGTATTGTTGGAGTAGATTTTTGTTTGCCTGTTTTTCTTTTTACTGATGAAATAAAACAGAAACATTTAGGATTTGGGGGAGAGAAAGAGGCTATTGCTAATGGGTTGTACTGTCTTGTCAACTGCCATCCTGGTAGAGACAAGGAAAGGCCAGAACTGTGGATCTGTATGGTGATTCACATCTGCAACAGTACTTGAAAACTCCTCTTATACACAATCATAACTTCTACACAGTCATAACTTCATTTGATATATTTTTCATCAAATATAACTGGCATTTCATTAAATATAACTGGCTTGTAACAGCAATGGATAGTTCTGAGTAGACCAGCTGGTATTGCTGTTGGTGTGTATGATATGAGCTGAGATCATCACTTTTCTGTTAGCCATAGTAAGGACTGTCTAAAGACATTGTGAGCTAAAGAAGAAATAATTTACTAACCACTGCGTCTCCTGAAATTCCTTATTGATTTTCCAGTATGATTTTGTCTGATAAAAAACAACAACGACGACAAACAACAAGAGACAGTGGGAATTACCTGTTCTTTCATTTATCCATAGTTCTCTTTTCTCAGGAAGGAAAAAAGATCACAAACATAAGCCAAATCCTAAAGTTCAGTAATTCTTAACTGTACATTCTATATTGACTTTGCCTTTTTGACTTTCCAGATTTATGGACTGATGATCACTGTGTCCAAACATCAAAAGTGAAACAGAGTCTACAGGGAGGCAGGAGTGGGTAGTTCTGTTTTGTGTTTCCACTGATGGTGCAGTCTGTAAAGAGAGGCTGAATAGCATCATCCCAGGAAGAACAGCAGGAAAAAACGAGCTGTATGTATCCTGTGGCAAGCTTTTTGCACACTGCAGAAAGCATTGCATTGCTGCTTTTCTAGCTGTCTCCACAGGCATATTCAAAGCAGGAAATTAACAGCCATTTCATCTGCTCCTACCCCTCCTTCTTTCTTCTTAGCCTCATTTCATGACAAAAGAAACAAACAACAACAAAACAGAAGCAAACAGTTCTTCATCTCCTACCAAGCATCATGTAGGAACCAATACTGGGCTCAAGTTGAGAACTGTAACACATCTCTAGAGGCATGAAGAGTAAATAGACCCCTTTTCTTCTTTCTCTACCTTACTCTCCTTGCTCTTGCCTTTGTGAGATGAGAGTTAGCTGATGCCAACACTACTGAAATTTCATTCCTCTTTCATTCATCATTCAGCCCAGGAATGCTGCACATGTGTAAGGACTGGCCTAGGAAGCTGGTGCCAGATCATGACACTAAGAATTGCTCTGTCCACTTTCTTTTAAGGCAAGACATTGGAGTGCTACTGCTTAGCAATACTGGATTTGCTAAGGTTTGAACAACTGTCCATCATGAACAGCACCTGCACAGCAGCACAAGATGGCACAAATTTGTCCTTTAGCAGCATATGACAACCCGAGAAATCACTCCTAACATGGGTCTCTTTGAACCAAATACATGCCAGACAAAGAGCTTTCCTCATGATCTTCATTCTGCATTTGGAGGTGCCAGTCTATTTCTTGCAAATTTCCACATGTTTCTAAGGAATCTTGCAAAATTCCTAAGGTTCAGTGGTTTTTCACACACTTCATCCTCAGGTGACTCTACCTTTCAGGAATCCTTCATGCATACCTGTCGAAAGTGCTAGACTTCTCTCTCTCTTTCTTCCTCTCTCTTTTCATTCTACCCCTTAAGTTTCAGAGCTGGCTGTCACTCTTTAACAGTTTATTTTCCATAAATACACAGTGAGTGCCTCACAGTTTCCTCAACACTGGGGCAGATTCTGCTTTCATATGCAAATCCTCTCAGTCAACAATGTAGCAGGAATATGTTTAAACAAGAATAGAGATAGCTAATCAATGTACTTTCCTAAAATTACTTATTCCTGAGTTGCTGATTCTGCCTTTGCTTGGTCCTTGCTCAGGTACAACTCTTATGAATGTCTAGGGAAGTTTAGTTTATGAAACAACTGAGGGAAATGCGAGTAAGAGTATGAGCATGTGGTTTGTTTTAATCTATTATTATATCAGAGATGTCCGTGGAATGGTCTCTTGAGCGTACGAATATACTGCAGTCTTCTTATTTGTGTCCTCCTATTACCATTACACATTTTCCCCAATTCAGATACATGCTATGACTTGTTCTGTAAATCTGGCTGGTCGCTCAGCATCGTAAAGATACTCCAGAAGTGCACAAATTGGTCAATATTTCAAATCTATTTCCTCCACCCCCCCCTTTTAAATAATCTAAAATAGAACAGTTCAATTTATAAACTTTTGCCCTACTCATACTTGTTTAGAGGGGATTCTGATGTCTTTAGGTTAGCCAATTTATTCTCAGACCTGCAGACATGTTCAGCATCATGAATATTCATTTCTGATCACTTATTAAATGTTGAGGTATAAATGTCACATTTCCAGCTGTACAGTATGCAATGGATTTTAAGCAGCAATGTTTTGTCAAGAAGGTTTTTCATGATTTTGATCACCCAAAGGCCATTGAAAATGCATTTAGTGAACGTTTGGTGTCCTCAGTCTGTCATGTTCATTCTAAATTACTTGTGAATGCTTTCCTGTGGCACATCATTTCACCTAGCTTCAGCCTTTTAAAAATTGGTTGCCCAGTTTACATTCCTCATCCACGATCTCTCTATAGTAAATTGAGAAAGAGATGGGCTACTTCAAAGAGCAATTAATTCTGTCCTAAGATAACTGTATAGACTAAGTGACCAGCTTCTGTGTGGCTAAAGTTGGGTGAAATCAACTGTGTCCTAGATGGCCAGTGGGGGGAAGGTAACTCTGTTGACCATATACAAAATCTTCCACACTAGTTTGTCTGAGATATGTGTTCATGTATTGGTAATTGTTATTCAACACAGTACCTAAATTCTCAGTTTGCACTTATCTCTGGCCATGCCTACTTAGCTGCTGCAAAACACAGCATAAGTGAGATGGCTTACAATGTTGTTAGATTAGCCACCATTTCAGGCATATGAGCTTTCTCAATGTGCTATATGCTGTCTTTTCCACATATCATGAAGGAAAGTGAACAAAATAGTTTTACTCCCAGGTAGGCTATTTTCTGACATTAAGCAAATTATATCCTATTTTAAATTATACAATATTTTTATTGGCCTCTTAATTCTGGAAAAGAAAGCAGCTCATTTCATTTTAGCCAAACTGCTTTTTGTGTGTGTGTGTGTGTGTGTGTGTGTATGTGCATATATATATATATATATATATGTATGTATGTATGTATATATAAACTGGATGGGAGTTCAGTGCCCACTTAATATGACTTTAACTTGGGGTAAAATTCTTGGCCTTAGTGATACAAAAATTGTTGTCATGTCTATTGACTACTGGAAGGATGCTGAAGCTATTGGATAGGTTGCTCATTCAAGTAAATGCTGAATGGTGTAGGTGTCAGTGCACTCTTTTTTGGTAAGTCATGCTGTTTCTCCAGAATAAGATCTATGATGTCTAACATAATTCTATCTAATATAAGCATCAAATAGGGATTACATCAGCCGTATTAAGGGAAGATCTTTCATCATGGCATATTTTTTGGCAAGTTACCTATAGAGTTTTAGAATGTTATATGCTGTTGACAGATCTACAATTGCCTTTTCAAGATTGTCTTTGATATGCTGAATAATGTTGACCAGTATATGACTTTCTCAAGTGCAATCCATTTTCCTCTGGAAAATGCTGGTGTTCAAAAAATGATGCCATTACTTTAAGATGAGGCATTTATATTATTTATAAATGCTGGCATAGAAAGAAATAGGCCCAGAGTTTTTCAGAATCCAAACAGTCTCCTCAATAGTTGAGATTTTTGTAAATAACCAAAATGAATTAAATAGCTGAAGTAAATAGGACTTTACTATTGATTCAGAATATTTTACCTGGAGGATTCATTGCTGTCTGCACCAGACTTCCACTGGTTTGGATATATCTAGTATATAATCCCAACTACAGCTGCAGTTGAAATACACTTTTATGTTGCTCTGTTTGTCATTCCTTAGAGTGCAGATTATGCTGTGGTCACTTAGCATCTTGCTGATTTTGCCTCAGACATATACATAGTTTTATTAATCCCACTACTTAATTTTTCTTCCTAGATCTTCAGAAATCTAAGGCAAGGATGATGAATCTAAGGCTACTAGGCATAAATACCTACTGGAAACAATGCAAAACCACTCTAGTGCATATTGAGTATAGAGATGAGAAAAGCATTTCTTCCTGGAAATGTTGGTCAGTAAGAACAGAGATGAGAGATACTGTTGCCTCATTTTTTTCCACACACAGACAATACAGGATTCTTTCCTCTAGGATATTTTATATCCTGTTTTAAATATCCTAATTGAGGGGGCTAATGCTACCCAACAGTGTTAACTTCAAATTTACTTTGCTTGAAGTGCACTAGAAAGGAAAATTCATCTTAACAAGGAGTAGCATTACGTGCTAAAGGATTTGCACTAGAGTACATCAATTAACTTTGAAGATATTGAGAAAACATGCACATGTTCCAGACTATCTTTTTTAAGTTATCGTGACATTCTGTAAGTATTTCTTACAACATATTATACCTTTATATTATACTCTATGATTGCTTGGCCATATAAGCCCTGATCAGATTTTCATCTCTTGTTTGGTAGAGAATAAGGCTTCCTGGGGACAAAGGGCAATGTCCCTGATCACAATCATGATGCTGAATTTTTTCTCATTCATTGGCAAAAGTATATTGATGAACATGAGAAGGGGAAAACATTTGTGCATTCAAGGGCTCTCCAGCACATTGGAGTGACACGGGAATTTTGAAGGAAACGTCAAAACAAAAGCATTTCCAAAGTTTTGTTTCAGATATAAGCAATCTTCCCCCCTACCATTGATCATGGCAGTGCCCTTGTGTGCTCTTAAGGATTCAGAGCCCATTTCTCTTAAAAGTGAGCAGTTACAAATCAGACCAGTCCTCTTGCCACCAGTGGAGAAGCTGGGTGAGTAGCAGTTCTGGGTACGAGTGAGCAGTCCACAGTTGGTTCTGCATCTCCTCAGTATGCAATAAAAGTCAAAACCTGTGGATGTGCAGACCTTGTGCTCTGCTCACCCCAGCAATAAACAAGGAAATTTTATAGTGACACGTTGAATTTTTTTTTCATCACTACCTTTGTGCTGAGAGACTGAGCTGGACTCAGTTCAGGTAGCAGACCTGTTTTAGTCAAACAGTGCTTTGGGGCTTATATTAGAGGGCAAAATAAAACATAATGCTTCCCTATCTACAGCTTCAGAAAGAACTCTTGCTGTGTTTTTCAACCTCCTTTTGAGGTTTCTATTGGCAGAACATTGGTCACTTTATTTCTACACCACCACTCTTCATAGTAAAAGTGCTTCACAGAAGCCAGTGACATCCCCAATTTTGAGCACCAACTGAAAAATTATATGTTCAGAACATGTCTCCATTCTTTGTTTGAAAATCTAGTTGATCTAGTTTAGGTTACAGTAGTTTTTTTCTTGTTTTTTTTTAATTGCTCCTTGTAGGTTGCATGGTTAATTTAAAAACAATGTTCATACAGCAGCAAATAACATTACACACACACATATGCTGCTTTACTCTCTTGCTATCCCTCACACACACATGATAAATCTGAATATATTTATAACACGTGTATATGCTGAATCCTATGTTTAGATATTAAAATCAGGAGTTGAATACACTGAATACATGGCACAGCTTCTTACTCATTTTCACTTGCATTTTGCTTTAGCAATCTGCTGCACAATGCCCTTATTTAAGTAAATGGCATAATTCACAGTTTAAGGTACTACTAAGTGTAAATTGTTTTTTAACTCTTAATCTCATGGCTATTCTTTTTTTTTTTTTTTTTTTTTTTTTTTTTTCCCAAGAGCTCATCTATACCTCCTTTGAGAAAACCCCAATAGAAGTCAGTGGTTTAATGTCTGAACCTGGGCACTCCTCTTAGCACAGTTGTCTAATACAGTCTTGAGTCTATCACACAGGTACAGAAGCTTCCTATACAGTTAGATGAGAAAGAACATATTTTCAAAATACAATTCAGAAAAACTAAGTGCCAGAGACTACGTAGATAACTTAGGTGCCTCCATAGGATTAACAGATGAGGCATCTCCCTTCCTTAGAGATGGAATATATGAAATGCAGAAGTCTGAAGGCATTTATAACTCCAGGCTGAACAGAGAGTACCTCTCCTCACTTGAGGCCAACAGCCTTTTTAGAGTGGACTGTAGAAAAGAAGAAAGTCTCCTTTCCAGTTCATCCTAGTGGTCAAATACTTTCTGGAGCAAAGGAAGCTCAATCCTTGAGAGCCTCCATCAGACCTAAGAGTTTGAACTTCTACATCCCAAGTAAGCTTCATAATCCCTTGCCGGAAAGGCGACAGTTCTCTAGCCTATGTGCTGGACTGTTCTGTCTACCAGACAGGAATGTATGTTATGTTAAACCAAAGTATGAATAAGCAAGACTGAGTATCTTCCTGGATTTTAGAGCCTCCTTTTAGTTCTGTTTACAGGTTTTATCCAGGGAAGATCCCTTAGTAGTGGGCAATTAAATCCAAATTCTGCCTGATTATTCTGCCTCTGGCTTATACATTTTATGTTGCTTTACTGCACAGTGACCCAATTTTAGCAGCAGTGATAGTGTATGTGCTAGCCCCTGGCTGTTCCATAATGTGGTTAGTAAAACACACTTTTGGAAGTGAAAGCAGTGGCCTCCTTCACCTACATCTGAAGAGAGCTCTGAAGCCAGTTTGACCATATCCTAGGAGAGGATACAAACTGCTAAGCTGCTAAGCTATGCAACCAGTGGTATAAAATGTTAGCTTTGAACAAACATCAAAGATTATTCCTAGACAGGACAGCTGTATATGACAAGTCTAGAGAATCAAAGATAGCAAAATAGGATAGCAGCTGTATCTGATGCAACTAGTTATACTGGCACACACTGACCACTGGGCCAACAATGATTCTTCATGTCTTTGATGTTGACAGTTATAATAAGCTACCTGCAGTTCATTCATCAGTTGACTATCTAGAACCTCTTTCTTCTGCCTATATATTACCAACTTGAATTGCTTCAAATGGAATTTTCTGTTCTATTTAACAAACTAACTTAAAGGAGGAAAAGGAAATGATTCATTGCAGGCACAGACCGAATGAGTGTAGCATGCACAGGGTAGTTTGTTATAGCAGATAAATCTCTATCGGCACTTCTGCTATTATTAACACGTGCACTTAGAAACATGAAACAAACCTTAAAGTCATATTTTTGCAAAGCCCTTAAGCTGATTAAATCAAATGCAGATGTGGAATTGGTGCAAAACAGATGCTGAAAAGCCATGTCAATATCCTAAAGGAATCCATTTCCTATCAGAAAGGAACTTAATTTCTACTATAAAGAATTTGATTATGTATTGTTATACCAAATGTGATTAATGTTTTGTGGTGATTAATCAACTGCAAAATATATAATTATGCCATCTGTATTTTTCCAGCTTCTTGTCACTTAAGAATTCCACTGGGGAGTGGGAGGTGGGATAATGAGTACTGGTGGCATTTAGAGTGCTTAAAACCGTACTCTGAAAGCCTGGGGAATCTAGTAACAAAAAGAACTGGCATTTATTCTAATAGCAAAACACTAAGCATATTAAGTAAGAACCCAGAAGACCCATTGGCTTGATAGCTACTTATGTGAAAGACCCAGTTATGAGGTTTGAACAGCCTGGGACCCATGAGGGCTTGCTCCAATTCAAAGGTAACCCATTAAGCCCTCAGGGGAGCACTCAAAATTCAGCTTTCGGACCATCTCCTGCTGGCTGATTTATGAAACAGCCCTGACACTGATGTAAGGATCTTCAGCTGTCTTGTGGTTCCAGGCAAAGTGAAGCATATTTGCAGTGGCAGTTCAGGGCACAGAATCACACTAACTACTTAAACACTAAACCAGCATTTTTCTGGACAAAGTACTGGGTTAGATTTGGACCTGAAGTAAGACACTTGGCCCACAGATTCTCCTATTACTCCAGAGAGTTGCCTTTTCAAAATGTTATCCAAAATTAAGATAAAAAGTAAAAAAAGATAAAAATAAAGGTAAGTTGGTCACAACCACACCACAGATTTGCACCTGCTTGCAGATGAGTAATGTAGATCAGACTTTTATACACTTTCAAATTAAAATATGTCATTTGGGAGATTCTTCCTTCATCTGCTTGGTGTTTGCAGAGGGAGGAAAATATGAAGACTGAATCCAGAGTCTTAATGGTTCCCACATGTTTTACAAAAAGTTTTCTGGTAATATTTTGTGTTCTATTTTCTTTCTAGCAATTACTTATTTTGTATTTTTTATTGTTTTTTAAATGATATAAAGACTATGTAAAAATATACTAATAAATGTTTTACTTCTTCCTTTGCTCATTTTAAGTTGTTGCAAATTAGTATGCTGGAATACCCTAATTTCTTTACTGTGAAAGGGATTTGGATGACTGTGGAAATCAATTTTCAACCTCTTACACTGTCCCAGAGCTTCAGTGTGGCTTTGGGCAAATGAATTACATACAATGAAGTTCAGAGTCACCTAGTCAGCACAGGCATTTCCAGCCTCAATTCACCAACATGTGCGCACCTCAAGGATGGACTAGTAGGCTCTCTGTAGATTCAACAGAGAATCAGACATCTCTGAAGACAGAGAAAAGGGAAACAGGTCCCCATTCATATGCTTTCCCTTGAATCTGGACCATGATGTAGCCTTGAATTCAAGATTCCTGGGGCTAGATGGGAAATACATGCAAAAAGCTGGAGATGATAAATCAGTTAGTGCTCTTACTTTTGTGTTATTCAGGCCACATTTCTGGGAAACAAAAGATGGGTTTAATAGGTCTCTCAAACAGACAGAAGTCTGGAACCCACATCAATGTAACCTGAGCAACTGCAGCAACTTCTGTGGGACTCAGCCTTTTGCTTTAATGAAAACACCCAGTAACCTCCCTCCAGGTCACCATCAGATATAACTGGGCTAAGTAACTGCTGTCTCCAGAGTATATACTGTCACAAGATGGGAGCACATACACGTCACATTGCTTGACCGCATTTCCCATATATATCCCACTGTGTGAGTAAAGAGGCACTTGGCACATGCGAGGGACTTGCCTGCACCTTGGTGTCATGGCAGGTGCCCTGCCCCTGGAGAAGCTCTGAGGGGTCCTTGGGAAAAAGGGCAGCACCAAATGGCTGGGAGCTCTAAATCTTATTTAACTGAGTGAGTTAGACACCAAGGGAACACCCAGTGATATCTGTTAGTGTTCAGCTGTTACTCCAGAAGGCCATAGGCATCCCAGAGGTGTTGTGACTTATTTACCAGCTCCTGTGTTTTAACTGCCAGACATGTGTGGATGTCTTGGATATCAGGGTTATCATGATATCATAACACTCATGCTTGTACAGGCATCTGGCCCACCCTCTCTCTTTCAGTATATGTGCCTCTCTATCTATCAGCCCTTGAATTCTGTAAAAATAATGATTCTGGCTGCCTTATATTTTGTCTCTTCTTTGCCTATTTAATCTTTGCAGCACCTTTGTAGGAGGCTTTTCCTTTCTGGTCTGCTGGGGAATTGGTCTTGGTTCAGGCTTACTGTAGCTGTGATAAAAACACAGTGATGTTACTAAAGTTAGTCTGTGGTGTAACTCATGAATCAGGAGAGAGATACAGGCTGATAACGGAAAAGAAAGATTCTGCTTACATGAACACATGTTTTGGTAATGAGCAATAACAGGAGAAAAAATAAACTACAATAAAAGGTGCATGACAGTTTGAGCTTGGGTGATATATACTTGATTTTAAAGTTGCCTCAGTGTGCCAGTGGTCTATTCATGGCTGGCAGCTAGTGTCAACGCAGCAGAAGCTAGTGTAATGGTATGAAATATCAGTGCAATTATGTTTTAGGGTCAAATACCTTTTTAACATCCTTCCTGTTAAATAAAAAAAAAAGAAAAAAGAAAGAAAAAGAGAGATGGGGAGAAATACAAAAGCAAAGTATGCTTCTAAAAAGCAACAGAAAAAGACAACAAAGGAGAGAAAATTTGGAATCATACACTCTCCAGTGTGAGACAGTTGGGTAGCTGGGGTATCCCATTTTGTCTCCTGTCATTTCCTCCCATTCAAGGTTCTTTCAAATTGTAGAACATCCTGAGCAACATCAGAAGGAGCTGATGTCACCATGTCACCTTTGATACCTTTTACTGATTCTGTCTTACATAGTTACAACCTATTTGTCATAACAATTCATCTCACCCTCTTTTTGGTAGAGTTTGGATGAAATGTACCTATGGCAAGAGTGTGTGTGCATGCGCATGTGCACATGTTTCAAGTATTAATGAGTGTGTGTATGTGAATGATCAGAAGTATTTGTGAATTTATGTAAAAACAGTGAATGTAAGTTAGAAATTACTGGCAGCTCCCTCTATCAAAGAAAACAGACACCACAAAAGGATGATTCACACCACTGGTGATTTTGCCAGGAATTTGCATCCTGATTTTCACCTTAATAGAAACTGGGAACAATTGCATTGATTTCTCTGCTGATGAGACTTTTAATTTACTGCAGTGTAACGGAGGAGAAAGCTTGGTTCCAGCATCCCATCTGTATTCTAGCTGCCCTTTCAACCTGAAATGCTGAAATTCTAAAGAATGGACAAAGTGCTACAAAATGTACTGGAGGGAAACCACCTATACTCTTCTGTGACTGGAAGGGAAGAAAAGAAGCCTGATGACCCAGCAGGTCATTTCCATTGCTAATTTTTATGATTTCCTGCCAGTCCTTTTCTCCAAGTCTTGATTAAATATTCAGAAAAATCATTACTTATACATAAACCTAATCATTTAAAGGTGCTTCAAATACTGTAGACTACAAACACTTTGTTAAAGGAAGGCGACATTCAAAAGATACCGTATCTTTGAGTCCCAATTAGGCCAGATCATTAAGGAAATATATTGCAATTAAGTTTACATCCACTGGATGGAACTTTTTGCCAGATAACAGGAATCTCTCAAATGTTTTTTCTTTTCATTCTATCATGATTATTATCACAGTATGAGTTCATTATTTCAGATAAAATATAGTCAAACACTATTGAATTTTGAAAAAATAAATTAAAAAGTCAATTTACCTAATTAAACAATTATCAGTTCAAACTTACAATTACAAATGAAAAAAATATAAAATTATGTGGTGCAAAAGATTCTTCTCCTTCCAATGGATGCATGTATGTCTCAGTAGTGTTAACTCCTTGAGTACTGCAGGAGGGGATATACTTAAATACATTATACTAAGGAAATAAATGATCTTGGGTCATCTCATTCTGCCTCAAGAAGGACTCGCATACTGTTCTACTATTTAATATCTCTACATATCTGCTCCACAGTTCCAAATTCAAATAATTTCTTCAGTCCCTAGCTGCAATACATCTAGTTTAGCCCCAGTTACAAGAGAAGAACTAGCTCTCAAACTCTCACTTCAGCACAGAAATGCTATCTTGAAGCTTACGGTTTCTATTCCTCCTTTGATTTCTTTCTAGATTCAGCTTTTGCCCCATTAGCAAGCTCCCAGCATAAGAAGCTGTTGTTCTAATTGAACCTGCTTTCCAAATTGCACTACTGCCAGTAAGGTGTCCTAGCTCTGGATGTATGCCAAGTCCAAAACACCCATTCTATAAAGAATGTGCTGTAATCAACTTTTCAGTCCCTTTTGTTTTGTTACCACCATGAACCACATATCCCATCTTCTTCTCCAGTCTGCTTGCGCATTTGTGAGTTAAGGAAGTTGCCAATTGTTTTAAGCCTCTGCTGCCTTTGAATTCTGGTGTTTTTTTCTGTCAGGCAACCCTTCCTGGGCTTGATTATGACAGTGTTAAACAGGCTTTTTATTTCAGCTGAAGTTCTGCCTCCTACGTTTGCTGAGCACTGGTGCCCACCTTGTGGTTTTTAGCAGAGAACTCAATAGACTCTGTGAATTGATTGGTTTGGAATATTCTGCAAGCCAGGAGGAGGTATGCACACTGTTGACTCCTGATGGTTCTCTATATGATGTTGATTTACACAGATCTGCCTTGCCTAGATATCTTGGTTGCAGGTGGTTGTGTTTTCACTAGTACATTTATATATCCTGTTAGGAAACTCAGATCCCCCCCCCCCCCCCCAAGTTACTAATTTAATTCTGCAAACTCAAAACCAATGGTTAATTTTCCCAGATACATAGCACAGTTAAGCACACAGGGAAGGATCTCTACTACCAGAACTTTCTTTCTGAGATACTGTAGTTCTCTTGTGAATCATTCAGGACAAGCCATGTAATGCTGGCAGACTACTGAACAGTTTTGGTGACACAGGTCACCCCTGTCTTCTTTTGAAGATCTCATGATAGTCTCTGGTATCTCAAAACAATGATAAGAAGTCTCATGGGCCACGGCAATTGGAGTGACACGTAACATACCTTGTGAGTGGATGAGTGTTGCCAAGTGATCATTTTATGAAAGGAATTTAATTCCATCTTTTGCAAGCATCAAGCTTCCTGAGGTATGAAATCCAAAAAGCTTCATAAATGATCTCCCCAAAAATGAACTGAAGAAAGTGAACTGATTGTCCCTGACTTACAGAAGTGCAAATAAAGGGTTGTTCCAAAAAAGATGAGTGGGGAGATGAGAATATTGTCTAAATGAGAACACATTTTCAGGAGCCAAATTTATCCTAAGCTCATGTAGCTCATGGAATCTTGTTTTGATGGTGATGGTTCATATTACCACAGACCCCAAACATTTTCATCCAGCTTGGTGCTGTAATGTGCTGGTGCTGAACAAACACATAAGAGAATTTTATGGTGAAATATGGTTTAGCCAGGGTTCCAGAACTGTGTTCCGAGTTGACATTTGAATCTTTCTCTCTTTCTCTCACTTTTTTTTTTTTAAGAACATGGTGGTTATTTACATTAATTATCTTGTGAGTTTTATGGTTATTATCATACAGCTACACTAAAAATCTGAGGATTAAGAAGTAAAATCCAGAGTTGTGTCTTCAGAAGAAATGTATCTTTGCCTTAAAAAAAAGTTAGAAAATTGTCATAGAGTAGTACATAAAACATTTTAAATGACTTTTTAATAACTAATGCTTTCCAGTTGGCAATCCTATCAGCATGTAGAGTATAAAACATATATTTAGAGAAAAAGTACTTAAAAAAAACCTTATAAACACAAAATGCCCCCTGTCAATTCTTATCATCTGTCTATAAAAATAGAAGAGAAGGCAAAATACATCTCAGGGCAAATGAGAACTTCATCAACTCTTCAGACAAAAAATATCTCCTTATTTTTTTTAATTAAGTTTACAGTCAATGAAAGGCAGTAGTCACAGTACAGAAAACCTTGAAACACAGTTTTGCATTTATTTGTTGAGAACCAACAGCACAGAGAGCAGCAATTAAGCTCTCCTTCAGTTACAGTCAGTAACAGTGTACTCCTCAGTCTTGGTATGGAATTTCTATGAGCAAAAGAACTATTCAATCCTGCTCTCTTCATTTCTCCTTTCCTTTCTCCCCCTCTCCCTTCCACCATCAATGGTCTATAGCAGGATATCTACAGTGTTTCTTCTGTGACTGCTATCAAATGTATGGTTTTGTATTTGTGGTGAGCAGAACTTTTCACAGACTTGCCAAGAACCCATCGTATGTTCACGCCTCTTTTTCAGCACTAGAATGGGCTGAATATCAACCAATTATGAGGGGCAGAAATAGAAAAATTCTTTACAATATTCATTCAGGTACACACCATACCTGTTTAGAAAGTACATGCAAGTCCTTTCTTACGTTTATAAAATACACTGTGCAACATCTTCTAGGAAAGAGAGAAAGCAAATATTCACATGAAAACATGCTCATGTACAGTTAATTGTCAATTATATATGTGCAGTTTGTTCTAGCTGTGAAGTAACTGTGCCCTTGAGGCAGAGACTCCAGCTGAGTCTAGAAATGCTGTAACAAAAAGGTAACTATATACTATTCCTATATTCAATTCTGTTCTAAAGTCAGTTTACTTACTTTTTTGCAGCACAGAATCTGAAATCATAAATTCTTCAGGAGCCAAGAGAGAAATATTCACGGAACAGTTTTCATTTCCTGCCACCATATATCCAGAACTGCAAGCAGAGCGAGGGTGATAGAGAGAACTTGAACGTTTTTACACAAAACCCCCACCAACACAACTGGTGCCAGTCTGCAGCTGAAAGCTCTACCTGCACCCCCTACACTGGCATTCAGGAGCCCTGGCTGTGTACTCATTAGGCTTCTGGTTTATGGGTTTGGGATTGTTTTAGCAGAAAAGACCAAAACCTGTCTGGAATTACCACCATCCTGAGTCCAACACTGCGCATCAACCATCCCATAACCTAAAACAGAGGAAAAACTAATGCTGAGATGCTCAAGTGACAATCTTGGTTTAATTTGACTTATTAGCTCTGACTCATTTGGGTTCCCCCATGACCCTTTTTTACCATGCTCTTGACTTTCCATAGTAGCTAGATTCTTTGATTAAAAGGTGTATGCCAGCAATTATTTAGTCAATGCTAATGCAAATCTGATTGCTATCTCACAGCACACTTGAATTTTTTCCCTTTGTTATCCATTTAAGAAGCCGAAACAATAATAAGTGGTCTAAGTGGACAATTAGTGTTGATACAAAATTACTAATAAAGAGAACATTTAGACAATAGCAGCCAGTAATAATGTATGAGGTCTCCATGGGCTGCAGTGTATTTACATAAACCATTCATCCAATAACTCTGAGTGTGATGGACGTAAAGTTTCTCCTAATAATTTATAAATACATTTTGATCTGATTATTGGAATGTTTTGTTTGTTTATATGTACAGAATGAGTGAATTCAGTAACTGGATTGTCAGAAAAGACATCCAGGAAAGTGGAGAAGGAATTTCTGATATACATCAAACGCTTGAGACCATACAAAGGTCTTTCTCATAAATGCTTTGCACCAGTCCTTCCCTCAGTTTGTCAAGGAAGTTTCCCAGAATATCATTAAGTTGCTGTGGAGTGGAAAATACCTTCGGGGAGAGGAGCAGTGTTAAATAATTGATTGGAAAGTGCTGTTTGGGACTCAGACGCCAACATCAAGCTGCAACAATGTGGGATACAAGAGGTCTTCCTGAAGATTTTAAGGGCACAAGGATAGTAGTAGCAAGCTGAAGCAGGTTTTCTCTGTGCTTAGAGTCCATCAGATTCAAGTAGCTTTTTGTCTGGTAGTCATGCAGCCACATTGTTGTCATGTGCAACCTGCAGTATTAAATCCTTTTGAGAAACAAGTTATACTGTCTGTGGCTGAACATCGTATAAACCCCTGAACTGGAATGGCTGTGGATCCAGCTACTCTAGGTGCTCACAGTCTCCCATCAGTCAGCCTTGTCTGTGAGACATAACCTTAGTAAGGCACGTGAGTATAAAATGTTAAATACCATAATGGTTTCCCAGGCTTTTATCCTATTGCTGAAGGTATATAACACTTTATTTCAAGATGCTTTAGTTCATTCTATGAGCACCACTTCTTAAGGGGCAGAGTTGCACGGGCCTTGATTCATCTAGACATGTTAGTAAATTATGGAAGATAGACAACATAGCATAGCCAAGATCTAATCTGAAAGTGATAACTTAAGGAGTCCTTTCTCAGACCGCCTTCCCAAACAAATTACTATGAAGTAATTTAGGATAGGTCTAGTAATGTTACCTGCATTTCCAGTGAGGGGAAAGCTGTTTTGCACTTACTGCAGAGTGTGGTACAAGAACAGCTATAGAAGAGTAATACTATAAAGACTCACTGTCACTACTGCACGGCAATTTCTTCATGTAACTCATAACCTTGAGAACCACATCTGTGATATGAGACCTGGAGAGCATGAACAAAGATAGACCAAAGAAAGGACCAGAAGTACAGCTATTCTTGTAACTGTGACATTGAAATACACACCTATAAAAATCCAAATCTGTTTGATTATAAATAAATGCCTCTGGGAGGGGGCAACGTTTGAATAAATTAGTCATGTCAAAATTTACCCAATTTTATTATAACCTGGAGTTGAGAAGCTCAGTGCAATGTCTTTTTTTTACCTGTTTTTTAGCATTTGTCATGTTATTTCCTTTGTAGTCCACAGCTTTGTTATAGGCAAGCACCTCCCAATTTAAACTGCACACAACAGAGTGATGTGCTATAGCCATATCCTGTGAGTTTTGTTTGGCTCTATAGCCTTAAAGACCTAATAACACCTAAATCAACCTTAGAATTATTTCATCTTTTTTATATAGGCATTTTAATTGCAAGGTCTCAAACCATTTTAAAGCTAGATGTATTTGCTAACAAAAAAGTTAATGCGTTTAAGTAATGCCAGATAAAGGTGCTTGCATAAAGTCTCAGAGACTAGTGTTAGAACACAGAGCATTGCATAAGTTATTTAACCTGCAAGCTAGTGACTGCAAAACAAAGCTCTTACCTCACAAAATAATTAAGTAACTTAGACAGATTACCTGACCTACAAATCATAAGCTTGGATAGGTTTACGTGCCAGTGTTCTGGATTTTTGAATAAGAAGTCCAAGTTTGACCAAATGCTGTCCTATTAGTATTCCTCATCCATACCTCAGGCTGAAAGGGGAAGGGAAAAAAAAAAAAAAAGAAAAAGAAAAAGAAAAAGAAAAGAAAAAAACCCCAGAAACATGAGAAGAAGGGGAGATCAAAGGACTAGCCGTGAAAGGGGAAAAAATGCTTTTCAAGTGCACTGTAGTTTTTCCCTTGGTAATGGATTCTCATCACAAACCCAAAGCAAAGCAACCATCACATTGTGTGGATATGGTATAAATTTCTTTTGCTTAAAAAAAAAAGTTTTTTGTTCATTAGAAGTGGTTGCCTTTTCTGAGAATTCTGAGAAGACACTTGAAAGCCAGGAGGAGAGAGAGAAGTTATGAAGTCAGAAGTCTTAGAGAAGGGTGAAATTCTTAGAAGACTAGAGACAATTAGTCATGGGAACTGAGTGAAAGACAACTATGTGTTATAGGTGTCAGAGAGGCCGCACTACAGTCTTTTCTCTCCACACTGCGGGTAGTAAGGACCTTGTAAACCTATGAGGTACAATATTGAGGTGCACTGGTGTGCTCTCCCCCCCGGCACACCTGCAGTCCCCTGCTACCGGTACCCGGCCGTTTATGCCTGGTACAGCTGGCACTATGCATTTGGTTGGGGATGGAGACGGAAAGGCTGATCACACACTCTGCAAGGCAGTGAAAAACACGGCAAGAAACAATTGGAGTATTTGGCTAGAAGGCTGCAATGGGAGAGCTTGTCTTCCTTTGAGGCTGGCTGGTATTCTCATGCAACGTTTAACATGAAAGGAAGAAAAAAAGACAACATCTTGATAGACCAATAAACCCCTATGATGGAAGAAGGCCCAAAGAAGATGGGTAAGGACAATGCGCCCATGAACCTCGGGATATGCTGTAGGGTGTGACTGACCACAGCAGTTGCAAAGAAAGCTGACTTTATCTCAACACAGTGGGGACTGGAGGGTGGACTTCATTTTAGCCCCATCAGAGTTGAGTGGATCAACTGGCTGTGTAAACGTTTCTCCCAGAGCTCATCAGAAGAGCGTGAATGTCTCCGAGTCCAACAGACCAGCGTTGGGGAGCGTTTACATAGCTCAGCCCGATATAGAGTACAAAAACCGAACATCTAATAAAAGGCTTTTGAAGAGAGCAACAGGCTTGAGCTGGTTTTGACCCACATGTTTCTTCCCAGCATCGTGAAGGTGAGCATATTATGGAGACCAGTAATGGGAATCACATTTTTAATGTTATTGAACTGTATATTGCAATTGCTGTATTTTGCTAAGTGTAACTTTTGTTGTGATTTCAGTATACTGCTATATCACTCTGCTAAATCAGAAACCCGTGTAACCTCAAATACTTTCAAATAAGTAAATTTGATATCAAACATTACACTACATGTGAAATATCTAAACCTGGTCAGAGGGTGTTGGACTCTGACATCTCTGAGTGTTTAGGCTCTCAAAAAGTAAAAGACTTTCTACCGGTTTGCTGTGAAATGCATTTTAGGTACATAGTTTTTGGAGAACTTAGCAGTGCAGGCTTTGTAAGGAAGATGTCGCATGAGAATGTGGAAGAAAGCTCTAGGTAGATTGTGGCAGATGATACATCTGGGAATGGGCAAGCAGGACTTAGCAGGGAAAATCCTGTTACATTTAAAATACTGCTTAGGACAGTTTGGATCTGTAAAGAAGGTAACTTCTTGTGCAGAAAAGGAAGGGGGAAAAATGCTTATGGGAGTAAGGAGACACAGACTTTGAGCCCACAGGTGGATTTCTCTATGTTCACTTTTCATGACCAGTGTTAAGTACAGACCTGTGATTGTGCTGTGAAATGAGCTACTGTGCAGCTCAAAAGGACAGTTTTCTTCTTTGCACCTATCAGCTTGGTCTGCAGTGTTTAGGGCAGTGTTCCTCTGTCTATAGTCCTTCTAGTCACTGTGCAGATGGGCTATTCTAACAGACTGAAGAAAATTCTGTTTCCTGTGAGAGGAATCTAGGTCTTGCTCACTGTCCTTAGCAATAAATACAAGAAGACATTGTCTAATAACTTCAATCTTTCCTCCTTTCTACCAGTATTAATGTCTTTCACTTTAAAGCTAAGTCAAAAATTGACCATTGACATCTGTGAATGATAGTAATTGTAAAAGATGATATTACTTGTATTCTTGGAATAAGAGTGGGAAGAAACACAGTTTGCTACAGTCATTGGCTCTGAAGGAATAAAAATTGCTCATTCATGTTTTTTTATGGTCTATGGGCTGTAAAGATCACTTAAGGTCACCACTTCACACAGTAGTAGGTAAACATTTAAGAAGTAAATACTTTTATCCAACTTTGCTGTAAGCAAAGAAATAGACCATGAAAACTCAAGAGAATGGGCTTGATGTTTTTACACTATTATTTTTCTGAGCTAAGGCTTCAGTACTGGAGGTGGTCAGAGCCACATATTTAATGTACAAGCTTCAAAACATCACCAAAGGAAAATTGCATTGACACTGCTGTAAAATAAAAGTAGCGTATAGTGTAAGGTTTGCATGTTCTCTCATTGCGGTATCAGAACTATCTTAGTTCTAACTGATGGTGAAGTCAGGGAGAACAGCTGGGTTCTAACCACAACTCTGCATCTGTCTTCCTGTCTGACTGTACCAAGTTATTTAGGCTAAAATCTACATAAACTATTCTAGCATCTTAATTTGGATATTACAACCATAATAAGCATTTTTGTATGTGAACCTGGTTGCAAAGAGGTGACTCAGAACACCTTAGTCACTTTACAGTGAATAAGACAGAAATACTTCTACTGGTTGATTAATGAGAAGTGATAAGAGTCACCTGAGTGACCCACAGGCACTTGCATGCTGTTGGGAGTATTGCTTAGAATTAGATAATAGGAAACACTTAAAATCATGTATATGAATTTAAGCATTTCTGCCCATGCAGAACCTAGAGCTAAACTATGTAGAGCTCTCTGTTTCAAATAGTACAAAAAAGGCAGAGCCCAACTTTTGATGGTTAGAAGAGGTACTGAAGTTCCCATCTTATGCCATTCATGGTACTTCTCAGGGAAACTGTCTCTTGCCAAATGTTGGCCACAGGCACTTGCATGCTGTTGGGAGTATTGCTTAGAATTAGATAATAGGAAACACTTAAAATCATGTATATGAATTTAAGCATTTCTGCCCATGCAGAACCTAGAGCTAAACTATGTAGAGCTCTCTGTTTCAAATAGTACAAAAAAGGCAGAGCCCAACTTTTGATGGTTAGAAGAGGTACTGAAGTTCCCATCTTATGCCATTCATGGTACTTCTCAGGGAAACTGTCTCTTGCCAAATGTTGGCCATTGTTCAGCCTGGGAAGTAAGAAACATGCTGTGGAAAAATGGCGAGAGGGAGCTTGGCTGTGAAGACTGACAGTTAAGATATTATGAGGGTTCTTGCATCCCAGTTTTTGCTCCTAAGGCATCAGACAGACTTCTGGAACATCCTGTGCTTGTATCATGCACACATACAGATATTTCTGCATATCTATGTTTGCATATCCAGAGACAGAGATTTAAGGAGCAGGTCTTAGAACATAGTTCCCTTTCCTAACTGTGTGATAAAACACTAGGCAATAGAATCACACTCCTTCACATTTCTTTCATCCTGGATTTGTGACTTGTATTCTCACCTGAACAGCAGCTCGATCTCACCTGGGAAAAAAGGTGTTATACCACCCTCCTGTCTTTCCTTCATAACTTGCTGAGTAGGATACTTTCATGGAAAACAGGAGATGAAGATTTGAACCCTTTGAAACAAAAAGGGACATGAAGCCAAAAATCTTGTTCCTTGGCAAGTACATCATGCTCTGTGTGCTTACTGGATGATTCTGTCACCAATGACTGTATTTTGTGGTTAATGAAGACACCTATAGTTAACATGTAAAAATCAAGGCAGTTGGGTATGCCCAGTGTTTCCACATTGACTCACATAACTTTCAGAGTTATTACAAGTTTAGGAGGAGCTAAAGGCATATTTTCAGGGCAAGATCCAGGAACTTTCAGGATCATAACGTGGCCTCATTGTGGTACTTCATAGAAATACTGTTTTTCTGAATCAGTGTTTTTGAGCTTAGTGTTAGACAAATTAATTCCACTTATTCTTGCTTTCACCATCACAGTAGCCAATTCTCTCAACGCCTGAATATCACTAATTGTAAAGCAAGGATATATGTTTTCATCAGACTCATGGGACTCTTGGCCTGCTTAATAATTGACTGGGATAAATGCATAACAATTCTCAAAGTATTGTCATGCAAGATAGCTCCATTTGAGCTTCCACAGACTGTCAGGATGCTTCAGATATTGCCATGGCTTTTTGATGAAAACAGGATAAAGCAGCAACCAGAAAAATGATCTTCACAGGGTGCAGGAAAAAAAAGAACATTAAGAGTGAAAGTTCTGTTTTTGATGTTTAAAGGATTTGTAGTGGCAACCTCAACTGTGCTTTAATGACTATTTTACCCAATTAATTTCGTTAGATATATTTGCTATGCTTTAAAAATACATGCTCAAGTTCTGATTGTTTTTTTTTGTTCTCTTAAGTCCCTGTTGTGTTTTCTACAGTGTGAACAGGAGAAATGTTGCTGCAGTAAATTCATTTTGTTTTGCCTTGTACAAATCGTAAACGGGTATATTGTCTTCATTTGTCTTCCTTCTTCCCACTTAAATATGTACAAGATTATTTCTGAGGATGAATAGGGAGAGTAAATATATGTAATGATGTTTTGTGTTACTGATGAGAAATTGTCATGCCCTTATATTAGACAGGGTAAGAACAGAGTGAACTGATAAAACTACAGACAACACGAGCAATTTTTAAACCAAAAGATCTTATTTCTCAGCTGCTTCCTTTCTTCAGTAAACATAGTAATGGACTCTGAAGGGGACACAAACTTTCTTATCTCCAGAAACGTTTGATGTCACTTTCTGAACTGTTCCTTGGAAAAAATATCCTTTTCTAGAGGAAGGGTGTGCACACTCCTTCAATGGATTACCAGGGCTTCCTACAAAGAGGGAATAAATACTTCTGCATGCCCCAACACACTCTCTTCAGATCTTCTGTGTGACACCCTCACACTGTCTTATTCCACGTGGCATTTCTAATGAATTCCTCCATAGCAGACAGAGCTAAAAGCATTTTCTTGTTGTGTCTATAACAGACCCCAAGAGTCTAGAGAGTTCAGGGGGAAAAGAAATAGGCAAAATGCCCATAGGGACTTTAAGGCTTGAGTTATGAAGTCAGTAGATTAAAACAACTGAATCTGTATAAATCAACTAACAGGGCCTAAGGGGAAGCAGGGTAATGTTCTGAAAATATCCAAAATGGTGTAAAATATATGGAGTGAGAGGGATTACTTATGGGTCATGAAAAGAATAACAAGTGATGGAATGAGATGAGGAAAGGGGGCATTTCCACTTGATAAAGCCTATTTATTTTGTACAACAATCTTCCAGCAAAAGGAGTAAAGGTGGCTATTCTGACTCATTTATAGATGGGCTGAACAATACACTAATAAATGAACTGTAAATCCCTTCATTTCCTGAGTTAGAAGAATAACTGGCAGGGTCTCCTAGAGAAACAGGTATTTTACCTCTCCAGTGCCTATGATTCTATCACACATGGTCCCTTTCAATTATCAAAGCATCACATGCTCATTTCAGCAACATGACTCCCATTAATGTCAAAGGGAGACTCAAGATTAAAAACCCCAGGTGTCACTTTAAAAATGCAGGAATTAAAATGATATATCATTTCTCCACTGGAGAAACTAGTTCCCAAAATATGAGACCCATTTGTGTTTTTTTGTTTGTTTTTGTTTTTATTTGTTTTTTTCCAACAGGACCTACCCTTGCTTATGCTCAGCACTCAAAAATAAATGTTGAGGCCAGGTCACAACTAACCAAGAGCTGCTGATGGTGAAAAAGAGGAAAGCAGGGACATGGTTTTAACCATTAAATAAATTAAAGACATCACTTTTCCAAGGAGAGTGTCATTTAAAGGCTAATCAGCACCATGGTCCTACACATTATCTAAGAAATTGGAAATTACTGGCTATTAAACCCAGGTTTCAGAAGCTCCAAGGGGAATCTCAGCAAGGCCTCTGACAACTTTTTAGTCTAGACTTGAATGTTTTCTTCTTAAGTTGAAATTCACTGTGTGCGCCTTTGTATATATGTTTGTATTTGTATATATATTTATTGCTGTATGTGCACGTACTTTGTGGCGGACAGATGAGTGAACTTTTGCCTTAAACATTTCTTGGTCCATAAGGTGCAAGCAAACCATAACCCCGAACAAGCCATCTGTTCCCAGTGGGAACAGGACTGAGCTGCTGCGACCCCCGAAATGGTCTCCCTGCGACCACCCGGGACACACCGAGCCTGCGCTGAACCAGGGCACGATCGGGCAGAGACTTTGGGACCTGGACTGCAAATTACTGCTGCTTAGCACATCTTCTATCAAACTTGCTTAGCATGAGTAGCCAAATTTGCTGAAGCCTTAGGCCGCACTCCCTAGTTCAGTGAGAAAGGGCCCCAGAGCTGGTGCAGGCAGGAAAGACAAGGGGGTTACCAGCAGGTTGCATTCCCATGCTTCACGCTCTGGGAGGAAGGATGTCAAGGCACTGAAGTGAGGCCTGCTTGGGCACCGGGACCCTGGGGAGCAGGGCCTCCTCTCGCTGCGGAAACAATGCTGATTGGGTGGTCTGGGCTATCTCGGGGTCCAGATCATATTCCCTTTGTCTGGACCTTGGGAAATAACACCTACCGTCACTGCTGGGGAAGTAATAAATTGTCAGGGCTTTGAGAGAGAAGGGCAAGACCCGAAGAATGAAAACGCATCTGTCAGCAGAAACCACAGTAAACAACCTACCTAGGGACCCAATAAGGAGCAGGAGACCCCAGACCTAAATATTACTATTGGTCCAAACTACTGCGTGAAGGGTGGAGAGCTTAGATTGGAAAGTATAATTGCCCAGGGATTTCTTTGTTCAGGGTCCCTCTTCGGAGGCACCCAACTCGAGCTGTAACTACTGCACGCGTGTCATTACAATTTATTTATTTAATTTGCCTTGATTTGGCTCCAAACTTTTCAGCGGGAACCTAGGGTCAGACCTTGCTCGAGTTGTAATTACTGCACGCGCTTCACTAAAATTTACACCCAGGGTGAAGAGGACCAACGGGACGCCGCTGGATCCACGGGTGGTGATATCCCTTTCTCTCTCTCTTTCTCTCTCTTTTTCCCTCTCTGCTCCCCTTTGCCTTTTCCCCACCTTTTCTCCCCACTCCGTGGAAAATAAAGTTAAAAGGTTGTACGATATTTGACTGGTTTTAGCGTCTTAATCTCGTCCTTGGGATCGTAATGAACCCCCCCCCCCCCCCGATATTGGATCAGGACATACTTACATACATGCTTTGTCTCCATATGGATGCACACACATTACAGAATACATAACTCTTTACTCTAATTGCCTGCTTTTTTCCTTGTCATGTTTAGCAGATTATGCTCTCTATTTTCCTTTTGCTGTATTGGCAGACTTACAAATGCCCTATTTGCTTTCTTTTATCTCATTACATTATTCAGTGGTTATCTGTATACATACATTCAGAAACATCAGCAAATAACTTACTTTTAAAGACATTTAAGAACAAGCAAACATATTTGTTAAAGAAAGAAGCATAAGCCTGATTCAGAACATGAGCAAAATAGTTGCTTATGGCAAAAGATTATCAAGGATGCTAAAATGGCTATAGTCTTGCTATTTTGCTAATGCCAAAAGTCACAGTGATCTCAATACCTACAGCTATCAATAAAGAAAGTCAAGCTGACAGCTAATGCAGAAGGAGCATTTGAAGCACTGTGCAGTGTCAAGGTTGGACTTCAGCTTAGTGTTGCCTACCTGATTTCTGAATAATCCTCTGGAAGTGTCTGACTCTTTCCTGTGAATACTGAGGGAAAACATAAGGTACACTTGTCTTAGTGATTTAGTAAGCTAGAAGTGTGAATATGCTCTGCATCGATACTTTGATTCCTGCTGTAGGAACCTGTGAGCACCACTAGTGTGCTCAGAGGTGATTCCCTTTGGGGGAACAAGGGTTGAAGGTGCTCACTGTCTAGAGTTCACCACTTGAAATGTGCATGCATATTCCTGTAGCAGGTAGCTCTCTGTGGCATGTGCAGTACATACCTGGTAAATGGTATAAATTTCATTGCTGGTGAAGTTACACTATGGACATATGGTCCTATAGCCATAACAGATTGAAGTCTGATTGCCTTCTGTGATACAGTGACTGGTTTTGCTTCAGCAAGGTTTTCAGCACGGTTTCCTGCAGCATTTTTGCAGTCAAATTGTGGAGATATGGACTGGGTGAGAGGACTACAAAATGGGTGGCAGGGTCCTGAGTACACCGACAGACTCTACAACTTTCCTCTCCTTCCTCTCCTTGGAATTTAGTTGCCTGTATTCAAGATCAGTTCTCTGTAACTTTGGATCAGACTTCTGTGAAAACAACTAAGCTGTGAGAAAGTTATGAGAAGCCCCATCCTGGGCCTCCATACCCTCACTGGGGGGCTGCATTGAACTTCAAGCCTTTATCCTTGCTCCTTGCCTGAACTACACTGCAAGCATGCCTGTGTTGCATACCTCTCTACTCCTGGCCCTGATTTGCTGATTTGGCTTCCCGGCTAGGCCTCAGACCTGTCTCATCATTATGTGCTTGTCTGAGAATCACTGCCTGTGGCTGACCCTATTTACCATCACTGGACCTGCTCTGCTTTTCTTGTTTGAGTACTGTGGGAATGCACCCTTGTCAGTGACTTGGCTGTCACTGCTGGCTCACCATCCCTCCTGGAGTAGCCTGCTCTTGCTGCTCCCTGACAGAGGGTGCCAAACTGCCTGGAGTGCCAAGTTCTAAGAGTGTTTGAGGTCTAACTGGTGGCTGTTTAGTGCTATCCCTCAGGAGTCAATACTAGGCCCAGTACTGTTTAGCATCTTCATTAATGGCCTGGGAGATTGATGGAATGACTTTCAGCAACCATACTAATGACATGAAATTCAGGGGAGCAGCTGCTACATGACAGCGTAGTAGAGCTGTTCAGAAGGATGTCAGTAAGCTGGAGGAATGGGCTGACAGGAACTTCATGGTGTTGAGCAATGTCTTTCTGCAGTGTTGGAATAACCCAATTCAAACTAGGGACCCTATTCACCCCATACAGACTGGGGATTGACTGACTAGGGAACAGCTTTGCAGAAAGGGAGCTGAGTGCCTTGGTAGATGAGTTCAACATGCATCAGCAGCATGTCCTAAATGAGGGCTACCTATGGAGGGAACTGCACTGGCAAATGCTGATCCTGAAGAGTACCACATGTAACTGGCAGCCAGTTAGACTTTGCCTCCTTGATCATCTTTAAGCTTGGTTGTCCAGCTAATACTTCCTCTACCCTGTAGTCTCCTTATCCAGTCCACATCTTCCCAGTCTACCTACTGTTATCATGGCTGTGGGAAATCATAATGAAATCTCTCCTAAAGTCATGGTAAATGGCATGCTTTGCCCTCCCCTCATCTACAGAACGAGTCATTTTGTCATAGAAAGCAGTCAGGTTTTACAAGCATGACTCACCCCTTAGTAAAACTCTGCTGACTGTGCCCAGTCACTTCCTTGTCTTTTATGTGCTTGGACATGGCTTTCAGGAGGATGTGCTATAAAATCATTTCAAGGAAATCCCTGTACTATTTACTGTCTTTATCAATGGGGTAGTAGGGTGGTATGTAACTTCAGCAAGTTCCTTGGTGCCTCCAGATTGGGGAGAGTGGTCAATTCACAGAGGGTAGGACTGCCCTTCAGAGGTATCTCATCAGGAGTGAGAAACAGGCTGACAGAAACTTCATGAAGTACAACAAAAGCAAATGAAAAGTTCTGCATCTGTAATGCCAGATGGAGACTCAAGATTAAAACCCCCCAGGTGTCACTTAAAAAAATGCAGGAAATAAAATGCTGTATCATTTCTCCACTGGAGAAACCAATTCCCAAAATTTGAGACCCAAAATATGGATAGAAAGCAGATTTATATGAAAGTATATGGAAGTCCCAGTGGACAAAAAGTGGAATGCAAGCACCAGTGTGCCCTTGCATTGTTGAAGTCTAAGTTGAAATAGTAAAGAAATAGCATGGAAGTGATCTTTCCCCTATATTTGGCATTTGTGAGACCTCATCTGGAGTACTGTGACCAGTTTTAGGCTCAACAGAACCAGAAACATGAGTTAGTTCAGAGGAGGGCCTCCGAGATTGTTAGGGTGCTGGAGTGCAGGACGTACAAGGAGATACTGAGAACTGAGCTGCTTCTGCCTAAATAGAAGGCGAAGAGGAGATGTTACTGTTCTCTTCAAGTGCCTAATAGGAGGATGTAGAGAACATGGAGACAAACTCTTCTTAGAGGTGCTGAAAAGAGAAGAGGCAACAGACACAAGTTTCAGCAAGGGAAATTCTGATTAGGTGTGAGGAGAATATTTTTGCCTTGAGGTGGGTCAGACACTGGAACAGATGCCCAGAGAGGCTCTGGGATCTCTATCCTTGGAGGTATTCAAAACTCGATTGAACAATGTCCTGAGCAACTTCAGCTGGCCCTCCCCAGTGGGAGTTGGAGTGTTGGACCAGATGATCTCCAAAGATCTCTTCTAGCCTAAATTGCACCACGATTCTATGAGTTGTCAGCAATGGTAGAAAATAAATGCTTTTGGATCTATAAGCTGATGGAGCTGAAAATAAGCACAGAAATTATTAGTTTAAATGTGTCCAGCACTGTTTTCTGGCACTGAGGCCAGTGGGCTTGCAACAAGCCATTTCCATGTTACTAAACTCTTTCAACCTTCAAATGGAGGTGGCTGCATACAAGTTGGTCCCTGGTTTGTGCTAAGGTCTAAAACGTACCTGGAAATGGGATATGTCAAGCTATATTGGTCAAAAGCATGTTGGGGACAACTATTACAATTTAGTTTTACAGACAGTTGAGTTCCAGTACTCAGCAATATTCCCTGCAACTGTTTCATTTATTAGAGTTGGTGTAGTCATGATGTCAAAGGCCTGCATATGCCCAACAAAAATACGAGAAAATATGCATGTGGGCAAAGTATCTTGAGTGTTAGTCTGTTTAGAATCATTCTTTTCTTTTCCTTTTTTCCCTCCAAAACACCTTGAAACACTGTTTTTTCTCTTTTTCCCCACTGCAATATGTAACCAGTAGTTATGTGGTAGCACATATATCTAATGCTCTAAAGATATATATAAGATAAGGTTTATATGGAGACTTAGGTTGTTTTATTAGTACAGTTGCTATATATGGGAGGGGATAATGCCTTCTCTAGCACATAAACCTTTTCTGAGGTCTGAAATAGAAGAAGATTTCAAGACTATAGGAAGAACTATGTACAAGTTTTTCATATTCAGAGAGGATCACTTTTAAATAATTATTTTCATAGTTACTCACCCTTTTTTCCCCCATAATAAGCTTTCTTCCCCCAGAATAATCAACTTTAGAGATTTTGTGAATTAAAATAAATAACAAAACCCATTTATGTTTGCATATTTTTTCTTGTTTTATAGTGTTGTTGTATCTTCCAATATAAGATTGAAAATCAGACAAAAAGAGGGAAAATTGAACAGCCGTGAGGAAAGAAATGCAAAATTGTTAACAATGTAAAAGTTACTCAACTTCTGAGCCATCTGCATGCTCTTACTTGTTAACCTCTCATATAAAAAAGAAAAAAAAATTTAGAAGTAGTGACTCCATTAGGATGTCAGTATCATCAGCTACTTGATACAAATGAGGGTGTACAGTGAACTCCTCAATGAATATAAGGTACTATTTTAAGTGTGTTTAGTGATGACAAAAAGTGCTGCACTGACTCTCCAGAGCAGTGAATGATTCAGTTAATCCACAGAATATAATGTTCCTTTCTGGCCTTCAGCCTATGAAAAATAGCCATGACTACCAACTCTGCTTCAGCAATTTACATCAGTAAAGGGTTGTTAGGTCTCCTCAGTGCTTCTCCAGAGGAAGTCACCTCTTTCAGCATGGACTGAAGTCCACTGAAGAGTTTTCATATCTGCGAATGGGGTTTCATTGATTCTGATAGATGCTGGATTTCAGTAAGTAACTTCAGGGTGGCTATCTCTGCAAACTATCACTCTGAGTCTTGTTTACAATAAGGGTTTTTCAAATTGAAATTAAACCAGGCTACCCCATGAGTGAATGTAACAGAAGACAAAAACTAAATATTAAAAAAAAATAATATTTTTAAAGAGAAATCTCCAGATTTTCAGTTCTGTAATACTGGTATAAGCATGGTGTTGCTCCAGTAGAGCCAACAAAACGTCTTGTGATCCATACCCCATATACTGAAGTAAGAGTTTTGTCTGCAGATTGTTAAATTAACAGAAGTGATGGAAAATCCAAGTGCTGGTTGCTGCTTTTCTCAGCAGTGACCCATTGATGCTGAAACATATAGAACATTAAACACAGAATGGATTTACTAAATAGAAAGATTACACACAGCCCAGCTGAAACAATTCACTGTAGATCCAGAGGGCATACATTCAAGCAAAAAAAACCCAAAACAAAAACAAAAAAACCCAAACAAAAAACCCTCCACATCCTAATGCCAAGGCTATTAATGTGTGGAAACGATAAATTAACTCACTGACATTCTTCATTTGGAGGCGGAAAAGGTTTTTCCCAGAAGACAGAATTGAGAAGGATATATTCATTACTCTGTCGAGGTAAAAATCATTCTGCAGAAAATATAGGTGGTATGGGTGATGAACAAACAGCAGAGTAGATTCTTAATCCTTTTTTTCCTCCTTACCAGTACTTTTTTTTTTCTTTTTACCCCTTCCTTAAGAACATAAGAACAATACAAATTCCTACAGCCAAAAAGCAGAATCAGCCAAACAAAAAATGTTGCACGTAACTTCGTTACCATAGCACACTGTGATAGTATTATACAGGGTTCAGAGAGAGAACCTGGGATAAGTTCATGCCCTCCCCTTCAGAATCTATCTGAACATCCGCTAAAATAGTAGAATATTACAGTGCCATAACAATGACTTAATGCAAGGGATTATATAGTATGAACAGTCATAACTTCATCTATTTGGGAATCGGAGTCTCAGTCTTTCAGAAATAGTAGTAGTAATGCTGAAGTTACGCTTGAGTATTGCAACATATCAAAATAATACTAAAGGTTCTGGAAATGTATTCTAAGGATGAGCGGTAACTTATCTTTCGTTTGAAGTTTATGAAGAACAGTTCTGAAGTGTACTGAGTGTGTTGCCACTATCTGTTCTAGAGGTGCTTAGAAAAAACAGGTGAAAGCAGCTCATAGTCCATGTTCTCCAGTTTCTCATGTCCATATACAGTACGGATATATGTATACAGTATGGATATACAATGGATGAATTTACATGCTGAATTTCTCTAAGGAATTTTATACTGCTATTCACAAAGACTGTTGTTTCATCTTAAAAGAGTTGCAGGATTCTATGTACGCACAGGGCTGTAATCGATTCTCTCACATTCAGCCCAGAGGTTTTCTTTATTCTCTTGTTATCTAAAATGCCCGTCAAGGCCAAATCTAATCTCCCATTTTTTTCAACTTTCATGTGAAGCTGCTGTGGTGGGTAGTAAGCCAAAGATACCTTTAGTAATAGCTACAGAGACTAATAGCAAAGGAGAATACACTTGGCAGAATCAAACACCATCTCTCAGTTATGCCGGGGCTTGGCAAAAAACAAAACAAAACAAAACAAAATAAAAGACAGTCTAGATGAAGACAATAAATAACAAGGATACAGAACATTAGGGCAGGAAGCATTTCCCATACCAGAGTAAGATTTGAGTCCTAAGTTTGTCCAGGTTTCAGCTTTGGTCATTGTAAATCCCTTGATGAATGTCAAACAGTTTTTCTTAATAGCACTTCATGCTTGCGAATAGTAATTGCATGAATGAAAACATGTTAAATGGACATCATTGGATCTGAAACAGTCTACTGAAGGGGCAAAGAGAGTTATGGTGTACAGTCCATCATTTCCACACCCAAATCAATGAATACAGTGTCAAGGTCAAGAGTCTGGTCCTAATTTTCAGAACCCTCTGTAGGATTAGCATGAATTCAGGCAGATACCCCCTTCAGTTCTTTGAGCATAACTGCATAAAATAAGAGGAGATGAAACTATCTTGGTGAGACAAGAGCTTGAGACGAAACTGTCTTGACAGCTGCCAAAGGGATTTGGAAAGAGTATGAAATACCATCCTTTTGGGACAGAAAAAGAAAGTTCTTTCTAAGTTCAGCATTTCAGCTTTCCCTACTGAAACAAAAGTAAATTAAGAACATACAATCAAACAGAACACAACTATGCTGATCAATGTTAACAGTCAGCAGGAGAGTAGAAAACAGCTCCCTTATCAGTAAGAATCTGAAACCCTCAGATGGTGATAGTGTCAACATAGATTCAGTAGTGTTTTTTACCAACACAAATAATGCACTTTGGTTTGATATCTGTCCATCCAGCTCTCTGCCTATTTAGATATTTGTGCAAGATTAGCACTACCTGTCTGTTTAGGTATTTATAATCATGTTTTGGCCACGTGGACAAGGAAATAGACACATAAGGACAGGCATGTAGCTAAGTTTCCCTGCTGCATCACATCCAAAGTTCTGTCCAGGCTTACTCCATGGAATAAAGATATGTCAGAAGTAAAGGAAGTAGGAATTTCTAAATACAGAACCTGTAAGATGGAAATAAAAACAGGAAGCAGAGAAAAAGCAAAGTAGCACCAATTATTATACATGCTCTGTGCTTGCCATCAAAACATGGGCTTTTCTACCAAAATTCAACACTTCTATATGCTGTTATGTTAAAGATATCTTCCATATTGTAAATTTGACCTCAAGGATCCAACTGATACTGAGCTCATTTTGAAGGACTGATAAATTATAGGCAGCAACAACAGTGCCTGAGATAGTGGATTCATATGAAACAGGTAATGAGAATAATTCAAGGTTATTCTTCTGCTTCTCTTAAAACCTGCTACCAAATATTAGAGTGATTATCTATCAGTTTTTTTATACGGATGGTATAGGATATGACTAAAATCAAAGTCTTTTTGTGCTGTGTGCTTTTGAGCATATAGGTCAGATTCATCTCCCTGAGTTTTAGAACACTAAAGTCATTGGACCTATTTTAAACAGCCATTTTAGGATGAAATGAACTGCCCTGAGGAATAAGCAAAAGTGCTTATTTCTTCCCTTTACTTCTAAAAGGAGTCTAGGATGACTAGTTCATACTGAGATGTCTAACTTAGATGTCTTAACCTAAGTGAGATGAATCCTTCCCATTCATTTCGACTAACTTTATCAGTCTGAAAAATAGGCATCTCATCTAAGCTAGTTGCCTAGACTCCCTCCGTAGTCAATGGAGAAAAATAAGTACCTCCTGAGGGAAATTCATTCCACATTACTTGGATATCTTTCTTTGGAGGGGATGGACCCTCCTCCAGAAGTGTTTCTAGTCAGCAAAGGAGCCAAGCTGACTGGCATAGGTCGCTCTTAACTTTTAGATGGCTGAAGTTGGATGGCATAGGTCAGAATCTTACCCAAAACACAGTGCCTTTTCCATAGATGTTACAATCATATAGAAAATAGAAGCTGAAGGAGTTTTACTGTTGACTTCAGTAGGGGATGGATTTTGCTCAGATGGCTAGTTATAAACTGATAGAGAAACATAAAGTATGAGTGAAAGAATAATAAGTGAGAGAGAGAGAAAATAGAAGAAATAACTTCTCCAAACCCTGTGAGAAATAAGTACATTTACAACTATTTTATGCATGGTTAAATTGAGTTACAACTAAGTTTAGTTCCAAAAACTAAGACAGAGTAAGAGATCTGCGAATGGAGCCCAGAAATTCTTAAACTTTTGCACACAAAGGCTTCTAGATAGGCAGAACTCCATCGTGTGAGAGTTAGACCTCACATGAATGAATATTGAAAAGTTCTTGAATTTGAAAGTATTCAGAGGAAAAAATGATCATATACCTTAAGATTCCCAGCTGATGGAAATCAGCAAATAAATGCTCTGAGTTCAGCTATCCAAATGTATCTTAGTACAATAATTCCAGTCCTTATTCCGATTCAGCATTTATGTAATTCACTCTTAAATTCTGTTTCTAAATTCATAAAAATGTTGTTTTACTCCTTTTTTAGTCCAGGTAGATGAAAAAATGATTATTTTCCTTTTTAATCATTATTTTTCTTTTATTTCCCCTCCTTTGGATCATTCTAGCAAGTTGCTTACTGAAATCCAAACAAAACAGCTGCTGCTCCAGTCTCATGATGAGAAAGTGTATGTTCTTTTGGAGTTAAAAATTTAACAAGGTGGGTAAGCATGGTACTGTTTTTGCTTCTGCTAGAGCATGAAAGAGAGAGGTGTGCTGCAGTTTCCCCCACCCATATGTGTTAGCTAGTCCTTTATTCTCTGTTTTATTTAAAATTCAAACGAGTGCAGGTTTGAGAGGAAGATACGATTTGAAGTCAGCAAGGCTCACCCCTCAGGATTTTTATATACTATAATATGAATGAAAAGTTAGTCTGATGAATGACAGTCACACACAGGAATCATGCATCCAGCATCTGTACGCATGCATGTGAATACACACACACAATGCAAGCCACTGCTGAAAAAGAGGCATGATTCAATTACAGTTCATCTTCTCAGAATAAAAACCCTTGACATAGCTTTACTTTTTGTTTCTTTCACATTATCTCTATAGATCTGCTGAAATGAATGACATTATAACACTACAGAATATCTGACATTTCTACCATTAAATTTTGGTAATCACTTCATAACTCTTTCTGTAAAATATAGCTGTGTCCCTAAAAATTATGTTGGCTTCAAAATCTCTGCTTCCTGCACCCATTTTTCCTTCTTATTTATTATTTTTATATGTATTTTAGGTTGTGGGGATTTTTTTTGTTTCATATGGGTTTGGAGATTTTAATGATCACTTTGTCGTTATGATCTCAGAGCACTTCTCTGTACTATAATGCTTCAGTCAATAGATAACGCTGATTTTTTCCTGTAATCACTTTACTCCAAGAACTGGAGCTTAAAAAGACAAACAAATAAAAAACTCTTATTATTGCAAGTCTTGAAATAAAATGCAGACAGCTGGAAATAGATTCTCAGCAAAGTCAATGCAATGTTTGCCTAGAGGAGAACGTAAGGTCAGCTCTGTAGACTTCTTGGAACTGATCTCCTGACAGTGTAAACAGAGCTCCACCAAAGTTGATTTACACCAAATGAAATTTTCTCCCTTCTTTATTTTGCTTTGTCTATCTTTGCATTGCAGTGTTGCTGCCTCTGAGCCCGGTGGTGAAAAACAGCAGGAGTAACCTTACAGAAGCTTTTGTATATTTGTAGCTCAATGCCAAGAGCCTTTGGAGGTCTGAAAGAACAGCCCACTACTACAGGTCATTTGTACTTCTTTCTGTATCAGCAATAAATTCCAGCACAGAATTCTCTGCTGTGCAAACAAATAATAATAAAATAGCAAAAGAGCAATTTTTATTTCTCTGCTGTGTAGGCAATATTCCTAAGACCAAGCCCACATAGTTCAGAGACAGGTTGGTAGTTGTCACTATTCAACCAAAAGAGAATGGAAAAAAAGAAAGACAAAGGCAAAGGTCTTTCAAATCTTTCCAGGACTGACCACTGTCAGGACATAATGCAGGTAGATGAAGCTGAATATTGCTATGAATTTCTCTCCAGTAGGTGTTTCCCCTTAGTACATTTAAAACAATTTGCAGCTAATATTTTTTTCCTTTCTTTCTTGCTCATCTCTTAAGAAAACAGGTTTGTTTTACTTAGCAGTAAATGTTGTAACTTTCCTCTTCCCCATCCGCTTCCCCTTTTTTCCCTTTTCACTTTTTTTCTCCTTCCTCTGTTGCACTCAGAATCTTATTTTACAAAGGAGAAACACACCTTATATATCTATATCGATAGATGTAGATATGATTTACTGTTAGCATAATTGAAATGTTAACAGTCTAATCTAAGAATCATTGTTAATCTAAGTCTAATTATTACAGAAAAAGAAATAATAATAATACAGTTAAAATTGTTAAATGCACTCTCTGGAGTTTCTAGCCCTTTTCCTGCTGTCGTGCTCACCCTTCCCTTGCTCCTCTGGGTCCCAGAATTCATGGTTTCTTTCTCGTGGTGGAGGTGGGGGATGTTACGACATGTTATGAGCATCTGGAGTCCTTCAGCAGTAGGAATAAGACACTGATGTTGGTAGTTTCTTCTCTCTCACTCTAGGATCCACTTGAGGTAATTTTTATGTGTTTGCTAACAAAGAAAAAGCTCTTTCTTCATCAATATTCAGCTCCACATTATATCTGAATTTGCTATATATGGTACCTTTTACATATGTCAGATCCATTCCTTTCTTCTTTTCTTTCGTCCTAAAACCAGTCTTGTCCAGCTCTAAGTCTGTGTTTATTTAACTGACCTTTCGTGAGTTTATAGCTGTGGGGTCTCCAGTGCCAGCCTGTGCCCCATCTATCGACCAAAGCCTGTATTCCTCTACACTGCATCACATCTCCACTTCTCAAGGCATCTCCTGTCAGACCAGGCCTGTATTTCTCTATGCTTTGTCATTGTGTTAGAGTCATAAATATTGCATTCTATGTAGAAAAATTGCTTATTTCTGTTACCTGTATAAAGCTATGGTTGTACCACACAAAGATAAAAGTAAAACAAATTAGCCACAGCCATCTGATCAATTAGAGAAATTGTTGTTACAGTTAAATCAAGTAAAACAAAGTTCAGATAGAGCAAACCTGACAAGACTCAGTCCTGAGGCGTTGCAAACTCAGGACAAAGCCTGTGGCTTGCTACTAGCATTGGCAATCTGGCATTACAGGGATACAGAGTAACCCTTTCGCCTTCTCCTTTTGATTCCCTTTTCTTCATCTTCCCCTTCTCATTTTTTTTTACCTGCCCCTTGTTTCCTTTGCCTCTTTTCTCCTTTCTTCCCCCCTTTTAAATATTCTCTGACTTTTCTCTTTTCCTTTGAAACCTGGCTCTTAGAAATAACTAGTGAGGAATGCTACCAAATACTCTCTCTTTAAAGAAAAAAACAGATTTGTTTCCACTTCTGAAAAAAAATTAGGAAACTCTTCCATTGAAGTTTCCAGAAAAATTTTCATTTTTGTAACATTAATACATGCATTCATCAGTATAGTGAGCCATAGAGCCAGTAGTCCATCTTTCCTTTCCCGGTATCACCAGGTTATGACTCAGTGTCAGGGTCAGGGACATGTTCTCTCGATAGGAAAAAGTCTTTTTATGGGGCATTACATAGGTCTGAATGTCACAAAATGCATGCTATGATAGCATTCTTCAACTATAGCATTCTTCAACTGTATACTGTCCCTGGCTAGATTTTAGTTTGACTGTTATCATCTCACCTTTTTTCCCCAGATATCAACTGCATTTTCTGTATAATTGTGTTTAGCTTTACAAATTACTTTCTGTGTCTGTTTTAATGGGGAAAAATTTTTGCATCACCAAAAAGGTATCTTTTTTTTCTGGTTGTATTAGAAAGTCTGTTAGGAGATACTGCTTCTCCCTACAAGCATTCGCTAATTTTTATCCTCAGACTATCACTGCAGTAGCAGTGTCACTGTGACTGCTACTATTACCATGTTCTCCCACCCTGTTTCAGCTCAGTATTATTCTTCTCACCCTCATTTAAATTATTATGTAGCATTCTTGCATGCTGTTAAATGTTTCCTTCATTTCTCCTTTGAGATTACAGGCTATAGTGATCCCTGTTTATTTATTGCTTATTTAGACTAGATAAAAAGATGTTCCTTTTTTTTGTTTGTTTGTTTTTAGTCCAGGGATGAGGGAAAGCGAGATGCAGTTCTGAGTATGTGTGAAAGAGGAAAGAATGGCAAAAAACAGTGAAAACTTGGAACTTGTATTCTGTAGCAAATCATGACTGCTCAATGTATCCATTCATTCTTAATCAGAGTGAAAACCACCAAATGTTGCAATTTCTTATCAAATCTAGAATAAAAAGTGATGTAAACAGAGAAATGAAATTACTTCATTTCAAGAAGACTGAAGCAAGTTGTTTGGAGGAGTTCTGCTTTGTTTTTTTCTTTATTGTTTTCAATGGCTAAAGATAGATTATTGTAATATATTCATACTAAGTGAAGGTCTCTGGTACTGTAAAAATATGGTTGGATAATGTTTTGCCTTTTTTTGGCAAAATCCATACATATCAGTAAAGGTTTGGGTTTTTTATCAGATGAGATTTTTCTGGCAGAAAAGGACTTGTACAGATAAAATAGTCAGAGAGATCAGTTGATACAGATTATTTGTTAAAGTACTTTGGGATTCTTCAGGCTCAAAGGAAATATGAACTAATGCTTTCTTGCATCCTGCTCCTGTTCTTATTGACTGGAAATTTGTCCTCTCATACAATACCAAACAGCTCCAAAAGCTTACATTGTCTGCTCAGATTGCCTTTCAAATGAACATGCATGCCTTGCTCCTGCCTGGCCTTTATCAGCACCATCATTAGACACTCAAAAAATAGATAAGATGAGCAAGTGTATGAATGCACAGTAAGGTCAAATAGATTGACCCAAATGTCATTTCTGGTCCTTTTGACATAAACTATGATATTCTTTAGTCTGTGATTTTCTTCATTCTGATTGCCTTAAATTCTTCTTCCTTTCTGTATTTGGAAATGATGGGCTATGGTAATTCTTCCTGCCATTTAATTTGCTTCATTCGGGTTACATCATGAATAGATTTGGTCCTGAGTTCCTCAAAGCTTTGTAGAAACCCATCAGAAAGACATGACATTCTCCGCAATTACACACCCTCAATCACCGCCTGGGATTTATCATGCCCAGCTATCGTGCTTCTTGCTGCCATCAAGTGGGGAACAGGTAGGAAAAGAGATTTCATTATGGTTAGTTTATCTCTGAAGACAGGAGGCTTTTGAGAACAGAAGAGAAAGTGTGCTCCATCTCAGCAGTGGCATGATAAAATCCTTGTCATTTGCAGTTTTCCTTTCAGAATTTTTTTGTATTTGGGAGTATTTCATCCAAATCATCACTCTTTGGGCAGTCCTGTGTGAATCATAATCTGCTCTGATATTACTATCAGTGGGAATTGTGCTGTCAACATTTATGTCAATGCTGAGGTTGTAATTTCTTGACAGTAATGTTCCTCTCTTGATATAACACTGTCTGTTCAACTTGTCGGAAGCTCCTGCTCAGTGCTGTCTCACTGAGAGAGTCCTGTGCTATCCATGCATGTGTGAGGTTGAGAAGGCTTGTCCATGCCTCGTTTATTTGATCAAGCTATTCTGTGATTCTGTGAATTCACTGGTACTGAAGGTGGTTTGGGAAGGGTAGAGAGACAGGATTGCTCGGTCATCAGAATTTCATCCTGAATTTATTTGCAACTATGTAATCAATGTTAGTTCATAGAGGTCTTTAGAATAAACACTACACATATCCTTGCCTGCTTCATAAGCACCATGTAATTTCTGTACATCTTACAGCAAATTAAAAAGCTTCCATAACAAAAAATCACTGTCCCCAAAATTATAGCATGCCACAAGCAGAGACAAGAAAGATCAAGTGTATCACCAATGGATTATTTTATAATCTTCAACATTGTTTTTCCCTTTTAGCATAGGAAAAAAAATGTATGTATATTTGTCAATTCCATGTAAAGTTTTAATAGAAATCAACTATGAAATCCCAGATATAAAACTCAAAGTGGAACAAATGCAGAAAAGGACTACTTGGATGATCAAGGCAATGGAGCAGCTTTCTTAGCTGACTGGAAAGCTTGGCTTGTTGAGACTTTCAGAATGAAAGGGATATGGGAGAGGATTTGATTTCTGTCTAAAACAACATCAGGGAAGTGGTGAGGGGAACAGCAGAGAGGGAAGAGCCCTATTCAAGCTAGCGGGTGATGTTTGCACAAGAGCAAAGGGGTATAAAGTGCTGGAAATAGATTTGAGCTAGAAATTGGAAGACTGCTCTTACCCATTAGAGAAATGATGTTCTGTACAAGCCTACCAACCAGACACATGGGAGCAAAAAATACTAATTTATTTTATATGGGAAGTGATAGAGTTCATTCTATGTGCTCTTTGCTATAGCAGAGGACTTTATGATCTCAGATGTCTCCTCCCATTTTTATCATTCTCTGAAAAGGAGGGAAATATTCACCAAATTCTATTTATTCATCTGTGTTTTGAAAATTACATTTGCTATAGTAAGTACATTGAATATACAGTTAAGTCACACAACACTTCCTCAAAAGGATTGATAGTCTTATGGGTGGTATGGACTTCTGGCCAGCTACAAGATCAGACCAAACACAGATATAAAGCAGAAGAGATGTGCTTGAATATATCTAGCAGTGCAAATCCAGTAATTTTTGCTGATTTATTCCTGTTTTGAAGTTTATTTTTTGGAAATTAGGCAAGCTGACAGTAAAGAAAAGGAGTATTATTTCTCTTACAACATACTGAGTAATAAAACAATGTAATTCTCTGTTTACTATATTAGAGTGAATCTTTAGTGTAAAGACAATTTGAAAACAATTATACAAATTATGAAACAACCTATACAATAGCTAAAAGTCAAACTTCTTAATTTCTTTTGAACTTATCCTTTCTACAGCTGAGTTGCAGCCCTCTAATAGCTGTACCAACATCTAAAAAGACAGCTGGTAAACTGCTTTGTTAAGTCATTAGACTGCCTTCATATCCCAGAATCTTTGTATTACTTTGTATTTCTTTAATAGTCTTTGTATCACTAAATTTTCAGGGTTGAGCTGGAGTCCGTAGTTGACAAACAGAACAATTAATTTGATAGACATGTATTCAATGTAGAAAGTTTCAGTAGTCCTCCATTTTAGTCTGTCTTCAGCTAACTGTTAAACCTCTGATCTCTCTCTTCAGGTGTTTTGCAGCTTGGTGTCATGGTCCTAGGACCAGGACCATGCTTGACTTCTCTTGCTCATGTTCTTCTTCTAACAGGAGAATATTGTCACCTGCCATTTTAACATATAATGGAGCCCCTCTTGTCTGTATGTCAGTAACTCTTGAAACACTTATGAAGTGAGAATGATGCTCAGACAGTCCAAAATTGTGGCAGAACTTGCTGGATGACTTGCTGGATCATACATGGCTGTGTTGCATATAGGTGGCTCAAATGTTGCATTCTTTTGTCCTGGAAAAATCAGGTACCATGTTGTCATTGCTAATGAGCAATTCACAAATTTCATGCTGTTAAGTGTTTTGGGGTAATTACAGATTCTAATTTACTTAAGGTTTTTTTCTTTTTTTTTTCTTTTTTTCTTTTTTTAAATGTATTATGCTGCTGCTAGTTTCACCTGAATGCAGTGATCGCCTGTCTTTGTTGGGTCATCAATTTATTCCTTAGTGGTTCTGCCAGGTTTATGGAGCTCTCTGTTTCAATAGCCTCATGTGCTGCACATGCAAAACTATTTCTGACTTTGGCTTCTCTCATAAATGTCCCTTTCTCTTTGAAAAGTTGTTCTTATATTCTCTTAGAATACTGCATATGGTTTATGATGACTGTTCTTCTTCTTTCTCTCCTATATAGTGTGGTGTGCTACAGAATTCAGTTCTCTGGTTTTATTTTGCCCTGTAATTCAGAGGTAATATACTACTTTGTCAATGACTGTAAGCTATATCTTCTTTCTGATATTATTTTTTATCAACTATCTACATTTTCCCATTGGTCTCAGATTGATGTTACTATCTATCAGCAACATTTGGCCATGTTGCTCCAGTCTGATATTGCCACTTATCTGTATTACTGTGATTACATAGCAGGTGGCTACATACTCTATTAAGAATCACATTCGAACTGTTGCAAATTTGGTCACTGAATGTCTGACAGGTTTTTCCTGACATTTGTAAATTCTGAAATGCTTTCAATGTGATAATGTCATAGCTCCACATACCTTACTCTTCTGTGGTAGTCTTCATGGCTTTTGTCATGTCACTCCATGTTTCACTTTTTTTCCTTTTTTTTTAATATATAATGATTTCCTTGAGAAACCGGGTATATGCAATTATGATGCTGTATCTATATGTTTTTCCCCCAACTTTCCCTCTCCCAGTAGCTTCAGTATACTTGCCAGTCTCAAGCAAATTTGATGAGAAAAGCAAGGCCTAAAAAGTTAATTTCTAAAAAGTTATGGAAAATAAGTATCTGGATAGAAAACACAAAAGCCCTGTAGAAGTGCCACTGAATGACCTCACATCTTTGTAGACATTAGAGTACCTGTACAGAAGGTAGCTCTGTAAAGCCTGTGGTCCTGGGAAAAGCTTATATCAGATTTTGTACCTTCTTAGACATCACAGAATCTACAAAGAAACTATGAGCATCCAAAACCACAGCTCGCATTCTACAACTGGACAGTTGAACTGTGGACAAGTACTGTTCTCAGAGGCTAATCACTGACTTGTGGGCATGTCACTTGCCCTCTTCATCTTCTTGGCAGACTTCCTAAATTTTCTGTTTAGGGATAAGTAATTTCTGTGCTGTGTTTTGGTATATTGCTGAGGACAGTACGTAGAGCATGATATTCAGATTATCCAAGTTTCTACTGAAAGTAGGGTTGTGCTATCACTAGTTGCATGTGGTATTTGTGTCCCTTCATCCTACCCTATCCTAGTAATTTTGAAACTCATTAGTAGCTTTCAGCCAAATGTAGCAGTTCTCCAGTCACAAAAATAAATCAAAATGTATATTTCTTGTAAAAAGCTGAAGAAAAAAACCTGGAGTTTGAAATCAGCTTTAACTTTTGCCTCATTTTTTCCAGAGACATAATTTGTGGAAGGTGAAAAAAGCATTCCAGAACAGCTGAAAATCTTAAAATAAATATTCTAATAAGAAAAGAGGAAACAGTTTTCTTTTGTTCTGCTCATAGAACTATTTGATTTTTTTTTTTTTTTTTTTTTTTGAGAGTAGCAGAAGTGGTTCTGCCACTCCTATCTACTGTGAAATTGCATATACAGTGGCCATTTTTTTCTTTCTGCCATTAGTATTGCTTTCTATGTCATATTCCCTGAAAATCAGGTCTTTGCATCCATCCTATACATTCTGTTGGTAACAGCTTGTCCTAGAGCAAACAGAGCATACAGCCCACTCAGCAGAAGGCACATAAGAAGGTGCCTTCCGGAGACCTCAGCCCCTGAGCCAGTGGGTACTTCCTCAGAAGGGCCGCAGCTGGAGCAAAGACTCTGGAAAAGCTGAGTGGTTTATGCAAGACCTGCCTGGCTTTCAGGCTGCAAATCAGGAAATGTGTCATGTGAGCAGACAGCGTGATAAGAAGCAAAAGATTCATATGACTGCTAAAGAGAGGGAACCTACGTATGAGAGAAGAAAGAAGCTGAAGGTTTCTGCTGAGTCTTCTTTTAATAAATGGGATTCCCCATAAGGGACACATATCAGTACTGGACGGCACTCCGGTCTATGTCCTCTCTCATGCTCCATGACCTCAGGAATGATACAGCCATCAGCTGATCACAGATCAGCTGTTCAGCCATACCTGGCGTGTGATGATCATAGACCATGAGAGAGGCCGTGATGCTGTGCTGAAAATGAATGAAATACACACCTCTCTAGGAGGGAAAGAGAGTGAGACAGGAGGCAATTAGATGAGTCTCACTTCTGTGCAGGTGAAACGTGACATATCTGCTTTCTGGTTTACAATTCAGTGGTCTTTTCTTATATGCAGGCCATTCACTAGGATTAGATCTGTTTCTTTCCACACACCCTCCTCTAAATGGTTAAATTATATTGAAGAAACAATATCATTTTTAATGAAGTAATCTCAAATACCTTCTGAGTTATTTGTGGATACCAGAGTTCTAAGCTCTGTATGAAAAATATTTATCTCTTCTTCTGTTTGTTAGTTCAAGTTAAAAATAATAACAACAATAAGTTAGTGTTATGGCCTTACTTGGTTGGGAAACATAATATTCAACAAACCCAGACTGCAAATATTGCAGGATTTTTACTAGGGTTAAGGGTGTACTTAATTTCCAAAATTTTCTTCTTCCAAGCAAGGTCATGTGGCTAGTACCGTACATATTCTCAAATCTCATTTCCATGTTTGTATATAACTTTTATTGAGATGAAATAGCGGAGTTAAAGATCCTGAGGGAAATGAGGAAGGCAAGTAGTAGAATAATGTATGACTCTTGACTTCAGGAGAGCAGACTTTGTTTTTTTCAGGGTACTGGTTGTGGGATCTCATGCCCTGAAGGGCAAAGAGGCCTAGGGTAGCTGTTTGATTTTCAAGGACAAAATTAGAGCACAAGAAAGATCTATTTCAATGTGTAGGACATTGAGTAGGTCTGGCAAGAGCACAACTTGGTTTACTGAGTTCAAACACAAAAAATCAGTGTGTAGAAGGTGAAAGTCACAATGGGCTACTCAGGAGGAAAATAGAAATATTACCCAGACATGCAGTGATGAAATTATGGCAATCGAAGTTCATCTAGAATTGAAATTGGTAAGATACATTAGCAGCAGAAGACCAAGAAAAAATAATGACCACCACTGAATGAGGTCAGGGACCTAGTGGCAAGGGCATGGAAGAAGGCGAGGTACTCGGTGCTTTCTTTGCCTCAGTCTTTACTGATCTGGTCTGCTTTCCAACATCCTAGATCCCTATGGTAACCAGCAGAGTCTGGAGGACTGTAGTACTCCACACTGGAGATAAAGATCAAGTTAGGGAACACCTAGGCAAATCTGACATACACAAATCTGTGGAGTAAGTTGGGGCACATCTGGAGGTCCTGAGGGATCTGTACAATGTCACCCTAGGGTCATTCTCTATCATTTTAAAAGGTCATAGTGATCAGGAAAGATTCCTGAAAACTGGAAAAAGGCAAACATCAAACCTACTTTCAGGAAAGGCAAGAACTAGGATTGATCTGAGAAATTACAGGCTGGTCAGCTTCACCTCAGTGTCTGTTAAGACTATGAAACAAATACACCTGGAAGCCCTGTCCAGAACCAAGAAGGACAGGAGGTGACTAGGAACAGCAAGCACCAAAGGCAGATCATGCCTGACTAACACGATTGCCTTCTATGAGATGCTGGCTGTGTGGATAAGGGGAGAGCAATGGAGGTCTAGCTGGGGCCACTAAAATGTTTAGGGTAGCACATGACACAAGCAAAGGCAGAGAGACCTGGTTTTGTTCAGCCTAAGGAAGAGAAGGCATCTTATTGTCTTCAGCTGCCTAATGGGAATGAGAAGATGGAGACAGTCTCTTCTTGTAGGTGCACAGATAAAGGATAAGAAGCAAAGGATACAAGTTGCAGAAAAGAAAAATTTTGAATAAAGGATTTTTTTTCTTTTTCCTCACAGATAGAGTAGTCAGACTTTGGAACAAGTTGTTTGGAAAGGCTGTGGAATCACCAGCCCTGAAAATGTTCAAAACTACAGGACAAGGCCTTGAACAATCTGATCTAACTTCAAAACTGGCCCTGTTTGGAGTAAGGTATTGGACTGGATGGTCTCTAAATTTCCTTTCCAACTTAGACTGTGCAATGATTCTACAGTTCTATGACCATGATTCCTCTTGTGCTGTCTGTTGTCTCTACTTCTGTACAATGCTGTTTGTGTGTTAATCATGCTCTCCTATCCTTGCTATGGGTCTTACTAGACTGAACTGTAGCCTCTGGAGTTTTGTGGGTTCTTTTCATGAAAGGAGACCACGGTTGTAAAATTGAAATGGCTTTTTATTAGGAATGTTGATTTTTCAAGTACATTGAACACTGAGACTTGCTCCCTGACATACCCAAATATTTACTTACTTATTGAACATATACTTCTCCCCTCAGATACCATGATATGCAAAAGGCATGCAACTGGGACTTTCTGGTTTGGAGGTATTTTAAGTTCATCTCCTATCTGACAAATCTGCAGAGTAATTTACAGGCACACACCAAAGTCTCTACAGTGAGAGGCAAATGGAGGCAAAGATACCTATTTGATTTATTGAAGGTTATATTAGATACTTTTGTAGAGGAAGGGTAATTATGTATTCTGCAATTTAGACTCATCTCTTATGTCTACTATTCTCCTTTTACAAAAAAGTACCATGGAATTTTAAGTCCCTAGAATGTCAAAAATTGCAATAATATTCTTGCCAATGAGTTTACTGTCATAAGCATTTGGAGAGAGAGTCCTTTTTAAAAGAATATTCATGAAACTTATATTCCAGATATGTAATTGGGAGAAATGTCACAGCACTTGTTAGAGTTACAGTCACTAATTAGAGAACATACAAACTATCATGTGATTTATGTGTTCCATCAAAACTGAACTAGGATTTCTGGTGTTCAATACTCAAAATGAATCTTGCTGCTGTTCTATATACAGACCAAACTTCAATTGCAGATATCACTCAGTGAATCATCAGAATGGACCAAACAGATGCAAGAAAATTGTGGTCTTCTTGCTGAGAAACAGGAAAAAAAAAAAAAAAAAGATACAGGCACTGGATCAATTATTCACTGCAAATTACACACACTGCTACCATGAGCATTATAACCCCTTCATATCCTGTTACTCTGCACTCTGTTATGTCTGCTTACCCCTATGGAGCCTGCCCTTTTACCTTCCTGACACTCCCCCCTTTTCTAGCTGTCAAACAGTGTGTTTCATTCCCCATTTAAAGGATTTCTTCTTTCTCCTTTGTGAGCTGCCTGTATCCTGCCATCGCTATCTCTTCTCCTTGCAGTTCCATCAGAGTAATGGCTTTCAAGCCTAAAATGGTGGGGGAAATGCTGGTTTAAAGACCCTCTGGCTTCTATTCACAGGGACACTATTGAAAACCAAACCAGGTTCTTAAAGCTCCTACTGAAGTGTAGAAAAATGTGCTTTTTCCCCCCCTCCTATTAAACTGTAGGACTTTTTTATATTTTTTCCAAAGTCTTCAGAGTGGTTCTTGAAACCTCTGCTGACAAGCAGTGGCTCTGTATGCCTTCCATAATGAATAGCACTAAATAACTTTTAACGAATCCTTCCTTTATCAGCAGGGCTCAGCACAAGAAAGGATTATGCACAATGAATTTGGTATTGATGACACAAAGGTACTGACTTATGGGCTACTTGTTAATTTGTGGGGGCTCATTAGTGATATTTCTTCAATTTACCATTTAACCATCTAGGGTGACTTTGCTGTTCTAAGACGAAAGAACTCAGACATCATTTCCTCTATTGCTGCTGTGAGGTGGGATAGTGTCATTCGTTCCTTTTTGAAATTTAAGCCACAAATTGAAGTGACTTGGCCAAAGTCTGAGAGGAAGGAAGAAAGGAAAAAAAAAATGAAATTTTTTGCAAACTATATCAGCACCTTAAACACTAAATTCCCTGTCCTCATAAAGTGCAGAAGAGCTACTGCAGTACTCTAGACTTCACAGTATATCAAGCTACTTTGCGCTCTGAAGGTATAAATTTACATTTTAAGGATAACAGAGACTGGGAAGGAAGGTGGAGGCAAAGATATATAGAAAGTCTGTGTTGAACACAGACTACATGTTGACTTTCTGATAGTTTTCATAACTTCCTGATTATTTGGCAGTGCAATGAGTGTAGGTATGTTATATTCATACTTTAAATTTAAACTTGGGCCTTTTTTGATCAAAGGCGGTATCCAGCATTCATATGCATTGTGGTAGAGCCTGAACCAGCCATTATTTTGGGACATGATAATGGTATGAAAGCCAGTTCCATCTCTGGAACCATGCAGGTTCTTTTGCTGCTGAAATTAGATGGATTTGATTTAGGATAGGAGCTTCAGCAGCCTCACTCTGGAACAAGCTCCGATGTGACGGTGTTCAGGAATGTTTACATTGGGAACATGATCGAAGGACTACTGTACTGCTTTTAAGGTTATTCCATTCTTCCTTGGTCAAGAGATTGCCTCAGGACACATTAAGTCAGATACTTAGTATATATTTGGTATAGTTTGTGTTACTGTGAGATTCTGTAACCAGCTTTGGGCTTCATAGGGTACAAGCATTTCTGCCCTATATTCATCCAGACTCCTCAGTGTGTGCTCAGACTAGCTCATCCCTGTAAAGAAAACAATTGTGAAAACAGGCTGTGGAAACACAGAAACTGATATGAACTTCAGGGGAAAGAGTAGGAGAAGGAAGTAGGTAATGATACCTTTGAAATAGAAGGGACTTTATGTTAGATTTTCCTTTATCTGAAGTTTAGAAAGCTCATTACATCTGGGACTGGTTCTGCTTTCAGTGGCTTCAAATAAAAAAAAATGGTGTCTGTTCTTGATGTCTAATCTATGTTCTAGCATGAATGTAAGCAAATGTATCTTGTGCTTCGTGCCCTAACCTTGCTACCTAAAAACAGTAGAAGTAGTACGATTGAGGGGGCAGTGGTTTACTCGAATTAAGTAGACATTGTGTATAATATATAGTTAGGTAATTTTAGTAGAAAATATGAGAGCAAAAAGAAGCATCTGCTTTGCAGAAGTTGAGTCATCAAAGTATGTGTGTAAGAATATGTCTCACTTACGCATGAAAATAGTTGTATTGAAATTGGTAGAGGATGATTGACTAGAATAATGGCCTCATATCCCTAGTTTTGTTTTCATCTTTTTTCAAGAATTCTATAGAAGACATGAATTCTCTGTTAAACCTTTGGGAGAACTGAAAAGTCCCACAGTCTCTTCTGATTTCTAATTTACTTCTATAGGAGAATTTCATTAGGCAACAGTATCTGCAGACAGCTCAAATATTTTGAAAAACACCTCTCCAAGCTTTCCTTACTAGTTAAGCCACTTGATTAGGCCACTTAACAAAGATTTTCTAAAACCTCTACCAACAGAAATTACCTCATTTTAAGGTGAACTGATGCACATCTAAGGCTTACCTTTACCTTACAACCTCCACTGTCTCTGAGCAATGTGATGAATCTGTAAAGTGTTCCTCCTAATGCTTTTCTAGAAAGAAGTTTAGGATAAAGCCATCTGGACTACCCAGGAAATCCCTTTTGAAAGTGTTATCCCATGTCGTAAAAAGGTCAAGCACCAAATATAATCACCTGACATTTCATAGGCATCTCTGGACTGCAAGCTCAAGCAATAGGAAAGACAGAGAGGAACTTCATCATTCATTCAGTCTAAAGGCAAAAGTACTTTGTTGTGGCAAAATAGACAGGCCTGAGAGTGAAGGGGAAAAAATGGATAAGCTTATCATTGATCACTCATTCCTATTGCACTGCGAAAGGAAAAATGTGAAAGAAAAAGAACAGTCGGCTTCACTGAAAAGAGTCAGTACTGAGTGCTGGTACAGGGAGCCAAATACCACACTTACAATAAAGCATTCCTGGCAAGCTGTATAAAGTAAATCCAACCCCATGGTAACAGTTTTACACAGGAAGCTATTTTGTAGGGCCCAAGAAGATAACTTAAGACTTACAGTAAACATTTCTCATCTCCATTAATACCTTGTTTTTTAAATATATAGATAGATACTAACATCTCATTTGCAAAATTCTCTCCTTATAGCTCTGATTTCTGCTCAGAGGAGACAGTCTTACAAAGGCACATGTAAGTCAGTACTTATGAGACTACTCTAGCCCATTTACAGTTTGGAGAACAGAGCCACCCAAGGGGTTAAATGGTTCTGCTGAAGGTCACACAAGGTGAAATCCAAAGGGCAGAAGGCTTTCTTCATCCTGTGTGTACCACTCAAGACTTGTGTTGACTGTTTGAAGGGATCTTCAAGGAGCTGAAGTTAGTCTCTGTGTCTAGGGATGAATACGTCAATGACAGCAGGAGAACTGAATGTTTTCACCTCTTCTCTAATCACTGGGGCACAGCCACCAGTTTGCACAGACATGAGAATCTGCATCACTTCCTTATCAATGTTGCAATCACGTGAGTCTTAAATCTGCTGGCATGACAGCTCAAGGCTGATGTACAAAACAGTAGTTAAAAAGCCAACAGATGGGGGAAAGAATGTCTGTCCTTTAAATATATACGTGTGTGTGTGTGTGTGTGTGTGTGTGTATATGTATATGTATGTATATATGTATGTGTATATATGTGTATATATATACATATATATATACACACACGTATATATTTACTTCTAACATTTAATACATTTGTAAAAAATCCTGTTTGTCATTTTATCAGCTGAACGGCAAAAAGTATTGCGGTGAATCAGGGTTTTACACAAAGAAATAGCTCAGCCCACTCCTCTATGAGCTCTAATTAGAGATGTCTTTTCTTTAAAAAAATATAAAGTGGGGGGAGGAAGAAAGTGTCTGGACACGTACAGTATTTCAGTTGTCTGGTGATGGCGACAGGTGCATTTGTCAGGCCCCAGGGAGCAGCTCTGTTAGATTCACTTTATTAATTGAGCAGATTATATGACTTGGGAGATCCATTCCTTTCCCTACTCCCCTACCCCCTTTTTTGACATTCTATGGTTAAGGCAGGGAAGGGGAAGATAAACTTCCTTTTGGCTTTATTAAGTTATAATTAAGCATGAAGGGAGTTAAAGGATCCAACAGAAATGCAGAGGGCTCATAACACTGACAAGGTCAATTATCTCCTGATAAGTCCCGCGCGGGCAAGTATTAATAATATGAGTAATATTAATTGAATGTGAGTTTCTTGAGTTTTAATTCTTATTTTAAAGTTTTCTTCTGCGTGACACAGGATGACAGATGCAAGCCAGAGAATGGTTGGTAGGTCTCCAGCACTATAGGATTCCATACTACTGTGAAGAACGGGGGTCCTTACAATATTTGCTGGCCATTGAGATGTCTAGGATGAAGAATACAGAGGGCAGGAAAGGGAGGCTAGGCAAACCCTGATAATGCAGGATTTTGGATGCTTGCTTTGTTAAACTAATTTCAGCACATCCCAGTTACTGAACGAGGATGTTTACCAAAAGTCAGTGAAAGAGCAGCAGAACTGTGCCAGGTTCAAACATCCCGAGGTCTTGCAAAGCCATGGATGTAACACTTGTGACTTTCTACAGAATGACTGAAATCACTTAGTCACACTTCCTGCCTGGCACGGTCATTTGGGCCTCCCTAGGAAACTGCAGGTTGTCTAACAGCTAATGATGTTGCTAGAGAATTTTTGGTTTTTTGAAAGACTTTCATATGCGAAGCCTTCCAGTAGTGGATACACTGCACTCCTTCTGTTTTAAACATGATTGAAATCCAGTTTCAAATTTTCCAGCCTGAGATGTTCTGAAATCATAGCTTCTTTCAGGTGTTATGACTCACTGAGGTGAGTCAAAGTCCAATTTTCACTTGAGGTACATTATAAAAAAAACAAAAATAGCTCCAATGCAACCCAGCAAGCTGTCCAGTATAGCTCAGAGTCATCATAATCCAGACCTGACTATGGCAGCTTAGTCAAAATTATTTGCAGTATCATTAGATCAATTTTCTTTATGACCTCTTTAATAGTTTCTTATATGGGACAGTTCGACTATCCAACAAGAGTGAGTTTTTTCCTTTTCTCTTTTGATTTACCTGTAATACTCAGACTAAAACACAAATATTGGACTGAATTCCCCAATAATTCATCTCTTTATGAAGCCATTGACATTGCTTAAATGTATAAACTAATTATTGAAAAAGAATTTAGCTACCTTTCACAGATATAAGAAATACTATAAGAAGAAAGACACTTAAAATTGGAGCCTAAATTCCTGGGAACTCACTGAAAATTCCAGCTCAGAACTGGCACAGACAGAAATCTGCCATCTTATGGATGGCAGTTTTATTTAGCTCATGTGCCCTTCCGTCTATTAATTAAAACTTAAATTCCAAGTTCCATAACATTGCTTATTTCTTTAGGACATTGCTAGGATATTACTGTATTCAGTTTTACCTGAATTTATCCTATTCAGCAGCAAATATCCATTAAAAGCCTTTTATATACTATGCTGTCTGTACCACACTTCCACATTCTCAAGGAATTAATACTACTGATTCCTTTACTTCCTTTAGCCCATTTCATTCATGTTTTTACAGTGCACGAACTGCTAAGTGATCTCACTTTGGGGCTTTTTCTGAAAAAGCCCATGCTTTCCAAATGACCTAGCTCTCTCTTTTATTCTAGGTGGAATCACAGGGATTGAATGTGCTTAACCAGGCAAAAGCCAATATATTTAGCTTTTGCTCCAGAGAGACTAGAATAAATAATATAGATAGTTAGATTGCCCAATGCCACAAGCATGCATTTTTCATGGAAAATGTGTGATCTAAGTACACAAGACATTGTGGATGTATGAAAAAGGCTAATAATCCCGAGTCTCTGGAAGATGACAAAAAAACTATTTAGATTCATAAAATGTGCTCACTTGGGGGGGGGGGGGCAAAATTCATAGGGCATTGTGTGCACAATGCAGCACAAATATTGACTAGTAAAAAGACTGTTTACTGCAGAAGAGATGGGAGACTCATTAGTGGCATAACAGTACCATAAGCTGGCCTCCTCCAGAGGCACAGAAGTTAGTAGCAATGAAAATGACGTCTGAGAAGGACGCTGCCATCTGTAAGTTTACACATTGGATGGCTTAGGGGGGAAAGAAAGACATGAAATCCTGATGAAAAAAGTTCCTAAGAAGGAGAAGCAAGCACTTGGGAAATGGATGGAATATAATCAGAAAATGTTTTGGGTTTTTGATAAAGCATGGCAGTTAGACAGAAAAGGAATCTTATTTTGTTGTTGTTTATTTTTTTGCTTTTAAATGCCATCTTTTTTTATTTCCCATGGGAGTTGTAAAATATAAACTTAACGTTTCGACAGTATAGTCCTGGGATAAACAAAGTGTCCTAATGGTTATGTCTGGGCCATTTTCCCCCAAACCCTAACCCCTGTGAATTGAGAAGTGTGATATGGTGAGTGACAGCAGTCTGGGGACAGAATATTAAAATCTGAAGGCTGCAAGTCGTGTTCAATAAAAATACATCAAGGGGGATGAAACCTTTACAATTCACAAACACATTTTACTCTACAATTTTCAAAAGGAAAGTAGCAGGGGTCTCAATCGAAGCACGTTGAAATGTTCCATCAAACACATCTCTTCTAAATGTAGCTTGACAGTGCCTGCTTCCATTTCCCATTTTCTCACTTAAATGGGTAACACATGTGTAAATGATGTTTATTTTATTGTAAATAGTGTTGTCTCTGCCCTTTGATATCATGGCTCTGTGCTTGCACCCTTGGTCTCTCCCTTAACTGCTAATGCAGTCATCTCCTATACACATTTATTAAGGCTAGAATGGAAGCCTCTAGCCAACTAGTCCATCCCCCTGCATGGTGGCAGGATTGGTTGCATAGACTTTTTCATCTCTAATAATTGGGTATCACATCCTGCCTTGAATATCATTTCCCTGTTTACACAAGTTCTGGCATTTTATTCCATTGCCTGAACTGATCCTCTGTGACTGTTTAAAGCTTTTCTTCGTGTTTAACCTATAGGTTCTCTGATGAAGTGTAGTGTATAATGTCCTCTTCTGTCCTCGTTGAGGAAAAGAGGAAAAAGTGTTCGTTCTTTTCAGCCATTCTTTAAGGAAACTATAGTTAGCTCACCCAGCTGTGAAACAGAGACTGATCTATGTCTGATCAGTTTTGTCCACTCATTTTAACCTGTTAATTCATTCCTCATCTGATTAGTTTCTAATTCTACAAATATTTCTGTTAATAACTTTTCACACACAAATAGACCCATGAATCACAACTAAAGAGATCAGAAAATTATCTCACATTTGCAAGAGTGGATTGTTGGACTGTGGCACCCAGTTTTACAGAGGTTTTCTAGACAGTGTTCTCCATGATGTTAACTGAAAGGCCTAAAATGTCAGGAACATGGGCATGATTATTTTGGATGTGAAGGGGCACCTAAATGCCTGTAAAGATATAAACCTGAATCACTTAGGCTGGCACATGCTGCCACATTAAAAAGGATAGTAGGCCCAGATTCAGAAGCTAACTCCTAATTTGGCACCTGAGATGCTTGTAAGCAAAATAGTAGTCGGCTAAATCTACATATAGGTGCTGTCTAAGCAAACTGGCAACTAAGTCCCCAGTTCGCCTGTTTTTGACAATAAAGCAAACCTTTCAATAGTTCTGAGTCCCTTTTGCTAGTGTGTAGGAGGCTGTGAAGCAGGCTACGTGACAGAAGAGGGTGGAGCTAAGCTGCAACTGTGGTCCTCTGACAGGGTTTCCCTTAGGACCATGCTCATGTGTTAGCCATGCTCATATGTTGTCTCATGCTGGAACCTTTTTTCCTCTCCATGTCCATTAGTGCTAGACAGAAATAATCAGAAGAACATAGTTCAGTCTGACCTGTCTGCACTGGACTTGTGGAACCACAGAGCAGGTGAAGGACCACAGCAAGTGAACATTTTGTAAGTCTAGCTGCAAGGGAGTGTGAGAAAAGATCAGTGTGTGAGACTCTGTCCAAATTTTCTGGGCACAACAAGCCATATTCTATGCCTATCCTGAGAAAGATAAGTAATGGGTGTCTGAATCTTCCTGGGATCTAGACAATATCCTATGGGCAATGGCCGAGAAGAGTCCAGAAGCAGAACATATACAGATCAGCACTTCCCCAGTAGACCTCCCATCTTCTGTCAGCGTGAAGCCTTGACATGTAGAGTGTTTACATCTTTGTCTATGCTTTGGAGAGGACTTGTCTTTCATTAATTGGTCTACTCATCTTTTGAATCTATTTGATAGAGTTGGCATCCACAAGTTACTCATTAATTCTGTTTTATGTAAAAGTACTTTCTTTGTTTGCATTTAGAACTTCCCATCTAATAATTCCATTTGACTACCTGTAATTTTTGTGCCACAAGAAACAATAAATACTCATTCACTATTCTCCTTCATAATTTAGAGACCTTTTCCAAATAATTATTTCAGACCTCTTTGTCTAAGCTAAGATCCTCAATCTATTTAATCTCTTTGTGTATTGAAGCAATTTCATATGTTCAGTCATCCTTGCTTGTATCTTTCTGATGGCTGTTTTATTCTTTTTGAGATGCAAAAGAAGGACTAGAGAGACTGCACCCCATATTCATCGTGGGTGTTTCATATAGGAGAATAAGGATGTATTTTTGTTTTTGTTTTTTATTCCTTTCTGTGATGTACTACTACAGAAATACAAGCATAAGTGTCCTATTGTGAATGCAGTTATGCCAGCTTAAACTGTTTTGTGATACATGGGAATGGGAACAAGCCACACTAGTATCAAGGAAAGGCATTATATGAGTCAAACTACATCCACTATGAGGGTTGCAAAGTATCAGCAATAACAATAATACCAATGATTTCTCTTTGTCTGAAATAAGTTGTACCAATACTGTACTTAAATTCAATGCTCAGACCAGATATAAACCAGGGTTACACAGGAAAATGTTTCAGTGTATGCTTGATTCTAAGCCCGTGAATAATTCTACATATATTTCTTTCATTTTGCTGGAAGTACTCATCTGCTTTTCATCTGTACAAATGCTTTGCTAGGTCAAGGCCCAAAGCATTTGAACAAATATTTATTAGATATTTCACAGAATTTTCCAGCTCTGCCAGGAGCCATATTCATTACACACCTGCTTGTGCTTATGCTGGAGGTGAAAATGGTCCTGTTCTCTTCTACTTCAGAAAAGAACTAATTTCTGATTGGAACCAGGATCCCAGCTTTTAAGTACGTTAGGAACTCAGTTCTGTGTCTGGTCTGTACACAAAATAACCAGATTTATACTCAAATAGTGCAAAGCTTTTCATCCTCATGGCTTAGTTCACCAATATAATTGCCTATAGAATGGATTACTTTTACAAGTTTGATTCTGTAAATAAGGCAGTGGGCAGAATTTGTGGTTGTCTTCATTGGCTTTATCATTCTGAGTGAAGATGCTTACTTAGGCCCAGGGTGATCCCCTACCTACATTCATTTTTCCATCTGTAACTTGTCTTTAGGCTGCCAGAGATCAAACTTGTTACAAATCCCACCTCTCTTCATGTCACAGGATGTTTTTGTCCTCAAGGAGGTACCCTGCACTCATGTGGTTATGCCACAGTCCCAGATGGGATAAGTACAAGAGGCCCAGACAGGCTTGTGATGGCAACAAGGTTCTTGTGTTCAGTGGTGGACTTAAATTTTCTCCATCATCTTTTCTGAGAAGTGGACTCAAGTACTTCAATTAGCACTTGAAATGTAGAGGAGATGGTTATCTATATTGCCTTTCTTAGTGAGTTGTCCCTCCATGGAGAGCTCTGGACCCAATCCAAAAGCTTCTTTAAGCTCTTGAGTAATTACAGTAGTGGGCAAGTAGGTATGTACTTTTACAGACTGAAGCCCACTTTTTCTGCATTCCTTTGGCTAGTGTGGAGTGAAGCCCTAACTCCTTTCTACCTATCCAAAATATAATGTGAGTAATGGCCTTATATGTTCTACAGTTCATTAAGGATGTAGAACTGCACATATATTTTAGCTCCAACTGTCAAATGCACAGGTTAGATTTTAGCACCCATCTCCCTATATGATTTCCCCTATGAAACGGATTATTCACTTCCTCTTTGATGTTTTGAATATCTCCTCACATTTGAGGTAACTAGTATTATTTGAAGTCTGTGAAGTTTTTTTCTGGAGGGTTCTTGCTGTTTAGTGATATTAACAAGATTTTATTTACTGGTTTTTTAACATTTTTTGTTGGAGATGGGTTTCATTTGGACACAAAAGAAACCCTTGAATTCAGTGCTCCTGTTACTTTCCAGGCATCATTAGCTTGTCCTCTTGCTCATTAAAACAGGCCTAAATGTTCTCTAGCCAGTTTCCATGAATGAATTTATACAAGCTTTTTTCTTATTCTCCTTGTCATCTTTGGCCAGCAGCAATTCATAATGCTCTATTTATTTATTTATTTGCTGTTATTATTATTTCTGAGCAAACCCTAACAGATTTTGCACTTCGCAGTTGCTGGGTTATTATAGAAGAGCCATAATATCTTGTTGCGGTAGAAAAGTGGCCGTGTTGTGGATAGAAACAGTAAATAAAGACATTGCTAGGTTTTAACTGAGTGAAATGAGGGGGATGAGGGGTGGGATTTAAATCCGAAGAGTTTAGGAAATTGCCAGGGGATTTTAGCAAGCTTGTTTGCTTTCTTAAGATTGAGGTAATGGTGGGACACTGGACTAGAAGAATTGGGTTTGTTATTCTAATGTTTCAAATACTGGTTTTCAAACTGATATGTCTCATATAAAAGATTATGTTACAAATGCAGTGAGACTTTTGGGGCTGAGCTATGGTAGATAAGGAGCTTTTCTTCATCATCTGTTGTTAATAAAAATCATCTCCCAGTTAGCTCCCAGGTATCTTCTCTTCTGCTTCATTTTCTTATCCCCTTAAAAGGCACAGATCTTCTACTCTTCTGATTTTCTTTAAGACTGTGGAGATGTCCTGTGAAGGAACCCACATTTTTTTTTGTTGTTGTTTTTACTCTCTTTGATGTAATGATGATGAAGCTGAAGACTGGTGACAACATTTACCAAGAGATAATGTCAGAGTTTGGAATTGCTGATTTCCAGGGTCAGGAAAAACTAGACAGATAGATGAATAGATAGCCAGCCCCTACACAACTGCATGCAGAATTTAATTTAGTAAACACAGAATTAGAAGCAATAGAAATGTATAGCAGTTAGCTTTCTCAGTGGATGACTTTCATGACAGAACAAGGAGGCAGCTGGACCGAGTCAGAAAGGAAGGTAGCTTCTCTTTGAAAAATGCTATTATCAATGGAATTTAATGTTTGTGACACAGACTGGACTGACAGCCCAAGAAAAGCAAAATCTTCCATTAACCGTGACAGTCCAACTACATTACAGATGCAAAACTGCTGGAGGGACCAATTACAGTAAGGTTGTCTCCTGACCCACTTGCTTACAAAGCTGTTTCAATCTGCAGTATGGACAGGAATTTCACAGGCACTACAGATTGGACACAAACAAGTTTTAAGCTCAGTCAGAGCATGGTTAACGTTGTATTTACAACCTTGGCCTATTATAGGAGAGGTGGACTTGATCATGTTGGACCTGTGGCCCATGCAGTGTTGATGAGCCCACTGACTATGACGAATCCTGCATTAAAGTTCTAATTTGGTTTGAAAAAGACTGAAGACACAAAGGCTTTTCTGCCTATAGGCAGGTCTCTTGGGTCGGTCAATCACGGCAAACAATCCTTCAAATATAAATTTTCTCCAGGCTTCTGGAACTTTTGCTTCCACTTTTAAAATGAAACTTTTAGAAAGAAAAATGTTTTGTGTACTGGTAGGTTCCAGTGCCCAACTGTACTATTCACATTTGTACATAAAGGGAAACTTCCCGAACTTTGAAATGCATTCATATTCAAGACCTTGTTTTAACTCACTGTAACAAACTGCTAAAATTGTATGTTCACTTGCAATATATTTATCACTCCTTAGTTGTCTCTTTTACAGGGTACTTGATACATCCTGGTCTCTACTGAACAAGAGCCAAAGCCAGAGCTCAGCCTCTGAGGAAGCATGTTTCTTTGTATACAGAGCTCCAAACTGATCATTTCAGAAGTGTCTACATTTATTCTTTGTGATCTCATGCCTACATCTGGGTGAGAATTTTCTTTATAGAGGGTATTGTTTATATCTATGTTGTTTAGTTCATCTTCTTGGAGATAAAGACTAGCTACTATCAACATTGACATCAAACTTTCCTGTTGTCAATGATTTTCTAATGGAGTCACTTACAACAAGTCATTTTAAAAGAGTTTTTGAATGGAGTTCTGTTCTTAAACATGAACTTTTCTTTCTTCCATATATAGGTTTACACATTTTCTGGAACAGCAGTTATTTTTACCTTGCAGTGAATTGTAAATGCACAGAAAAATGATAGTGAAAATATTCTGTTTTCAAGAAGTTGCTGATCCTAATGGCAAAGATAAGGACTCTTTTTGATGTTATATCTGTACCCTGTAATCTTCATTACCTGAATAAAGAGATGAAAGATCAAATTCTGGTGTCAGTTTCCTCAGTGCAACTCCATTGTTGTGCTCTTGGATAACTCAATACGTGAGAAAAAAAACCCAACATCTTATTTTCTGTCTTATTTTTCCCTAAAGGTTGCCTACAGTTCCAAGAAGAAAAACATAATAATCTGGAATCCATTGCCTGTATTGTATTCGCTCTCTGCATGGAGACAGATTTGAATTTTATGTAAGCCATCCGCATAGGGGAAAGTCCTGCTACCTGTTAGCGCAGTGCCCGATTTTTCCAAAAATTAAATAAAATGCAATGTGTCTTTAATGCCACTCGCTGAATTACAAATTGGGGAGTTGGCACATCTCTCATTTTATTCATCCTAATTACAATTGCCCTGTCACTGAGATGCCAGCCTGACTAAGAGCACATCAGGTAGTGACTCCCCAGGGTCTTCTTTGTAACAGGAAGGCTGTCTCTAGTGGCTTCAAAATGACAATTTCCTCTCTTTTACTTCAAAGTGGAGTGTTTCCCCTGGACAGTTTCACATTTGATTATTTTCACTAGCCTCTCTGTCTTGAGTTGCTTGATTAGCATCTCAGTCACCTAAGAAATTAGACTAAAGTTTGTGCCTAGGAAGAAAAGAGGCAGAGAGAGAGAAAAAGAAAAGCTAGTGAAAAATGATAATCCAATAGGGAAGGAGATGAGGGTGCAGAAGAAATGAAACTCTGGCAAAGTTCTGCTGCTTTAAACTGCATCACTTCTGAAAGAAGGACTGACTGCTTGTTTGGAAATTTTACTTTACTTACGAAATATTTCTCTGCAGAAATTTTAAAGGGATAGCTAGTTTGTATCCCTGTCTGAAAAAGTGTTCATCTATCATTGTGACAAATAACTTCAAAAGTTATTTCATAAACTCTAAGTGTATTGAAACAGAGTCTTTGGCTCCTCTGTAGGAGAATATACACAAAACACAGAGATATTTCTGTACAAAACACTACAAGTGAAATGTAAAACTGTGAGGAGAACCAAGACGTGACTGTTTGACATGATCCAAAGTCTAGTCGTATGACTGGAGTAGATCCTACCAATTTCACTCTGTTCCCTCTTCCCAGAGAAAGCAAAGAGCCTTGGTGTTTTCGTATTTGATGTTAAAGGTCTGTGTGTGGAAAGCCGGAGTTTATTCTAGGTAGCTGGGGCACATGAGCCATGCCGAGGCAAAAACTTGTGGTCCTGCCTGATCGCTCTGTCTAATCTATCTGTCTTTGCTGTTTCAAACATAGCTGTTACCTTAGTTCCTAGACATCAAATACAAGAATTAAGGTAGCACAAACATTGTCCAAAGAGACAGCAAATGATCCTCCCTTTTGTGAGTCACTAGCATGCCTTTGGTCCTCAGGGCTGTCTTTGTTGCTTCCTTTTCTCTTATATAGTGCAGCCAGGAAAGAAATGAATCAATTGAGGAAAAGACAGGAGTTTGCACCTTATCTTAAAATCCCTTCTACAGTCATTATGTAGGGAGTGAACAGAAAATTTTCCTCGAATTCTAACAGTCTTTGGATTAGGCTTGTAATTAATTACATGGTGTTATTGAAATTTCTGTACATTTCTTATCCCCACGCAAAAGATTTGCAAAAATAAGCCTAGAAGAAATTGATATCACATGCATCTCTCATTCTGAAGTGAAAGATACAATAATTTGCAGTGTCCAGTTGCACTTGATTAAATGATTACTGTCTTTCCATCTGCTTGCAAAATATTTCCACCTTTTACTAATCCATCTAAAATTCTGCCATTCCAGTTAAAATGGAACTTATTACTGCCCACTTACCCTGGTTTACTTGTGAAATGATTTGCATGGCTTCTGTCAATGCTATTTGCATATCTTTATTATGAATGCCACTTATTTGGGGACAGATTTGATTTATGAGTGCTTGGCACGGTATGCCCAGTTATTTAGTTTTCATTGCTGATTTTCACAAAGAGAATGAGAAAGCAGCTAATTCTTTTTTCTACTGATGCAGATTATATGTAGATCAATGACATTTGGAAGAGGCTTTTTTTTTGTTTTTTATTTTAGGATTAAGTTCTCCTCAAATACAAACAATTATATATATGGTCAGGCATTTATAAGAAATCAGAAGCTGCTTCTCCTGTGTTCAGCTCAGATCAAAATAAAGTTGTAGAAACTTGAACAGAAAAACCTAATTACTGAAATGAATGTCAGGAAGAGAGAAAAACACCACAAACAGGAAACATACTTTATTTGTTCTGCTGTAGATTCTTGGTCCTTACTGTAGAGAAAAGGCATATGGTCATCAATAGAGACAAAAGGACATGGTATTTGATGTGCCTTTGCTTTGTGTAATGCAGCCTCATTCGAATTTTAAAATCCGTAGCTCACCTTTGCTCTTAGAGAGGCTGAAAGTGGCACTGCAGTAGCATACAGTTTACTAAGCTAACTTTCAAACCACTGAAGAAAAACACTGCTAGGTTATGGATGAATTTTGTTTCTCTGAGTTCTGCAGAATACGGTCCTAAATCTATCTCACTTCTGAAGACTAAGTAAGAATACTGGCAATGATGTTACTTGACACAACTTGTGCTTTTGTGCCGTTCATTTTAGAATGCCATTGTAAAAATTCCTCATTCTCATTAGCTGGTTGCTATGTCATTAGCTCACTATAGAGCCCCCATAATGTCCCATTATACTGTACTTTCAAGCTTTTGGCTGTTAATTAAGCATGGAACATTCTCGTTTGTTACAGGGCTGGAATTAAAGGAGGCAAAACTTAAATTATGAATAATACTGTTTAATAATAATAATAATAATAGGATTAATGGACACCCAACTATGTACATAATTAGCCTAATTCCAACGAGAGGGTGATGGTGAATGTTTTATCAGTGTCACCAAGACCCCATAGTATAATTACAGACCTATTTGTTCAATGCTTAGCATGTGCTATTCATTATATTATGTGAAGAATCGAGCCTCTGTTTGGAAAAATAGACAAGGCAAACAGTTTAAAACTGATTTGGATGGCGTCTTTTTTTTTTGGTTTCTCGATTTGTTGAGAGGGCTTTTTGCTTATTTTTATTGACTTGTTCCTGTTTTGATTTTTAATCAAGAATTAAAATATCAGCATAACTTATACTAGTTTTCATGAACAGAAGAAGTTACACTAATGAAAGAACTAGCCTCCAAAATGAAAAGGGAAAAAAATTCACTCTCTCCCAAAAGTAACCCCAAAGAAAGATTTCTAAAGTAGAGTTGATTAAGTTATTTCTAGATTATTCAGATGGTGGTTTAACCAGGTCTTCTAACCTTCCACTCACCTCAGTGCAGATGCGTGTTACTCAGGACAGCTCTATGTCAAAACAGAATACGTCACTTGCACCAGACCCTGTTATTCTTGTTTCTGTTTAAAGCTGCCTCTAAATCTGCTTATCTGATTTTCAGAGGTGAATATTTTGCTTATATTCTTACAGTCTCAATTGCATATATTTTATATTTTCTGGGTTATCTCCCTATGCTGTTACCACTTTATATAATTAAGCGCTGAGTATATTTGGATCAGAGACTGACTGCTGCTCACTAGACATGGCTGCTTAAGTCTAGACATCCTCATTTTTTTTTCCTTTTTCACAACCTGTGAAAAGTGATACTGAACAGAGTCTTAGGAACACAACAATTTTGGTCCTTTGTAGGTCATCTAGTTCAACATCCTGCTTAAAAGATGACCAATTTACATCAGCTTCTTAGATCTTCTCACAATAAATCATTTTACATAGAATTGAAACAAAATCCCGAGGAAGGAAAGGAAAAAGAATTCTAAGACATTAGGCAACCTACTCGTGTGTCCATTTTAGCAAGAGCTGGGAAGGAAATGGTGTTTCCGTTCACAAAGCATTTCAATATTTTAAAACACATTTTCTTCTACATCTTCCATCCCTCACTGGAGTAGTATATGAGAGTAGCTGAGCTGACTTCCATTGAGGGAGGTCCAGGACAAGGCCTATTCTCTTCTTGTGCATACTTGTTGATAGAGAGTGAGCAACTCTAACTGGAAAGACTGAAAAAGATACACCTGAAAATGAACAACATCCTAGTGGTTTTAACACTCTGTGATGATGGGGCAAGTGTCTGATTTTCGATGAATGCCCTAACGAGAAATCTTGTCTACCTTGGGCGGGTTGGTAGCCTTTTTCTTTTCATTTTGATGAGAATGAGCATTTAAGACTGAAGAAGTCTTTGATAGTATAAGTTTCAGCAGAAAAATACATCACCTTTGAAGCCATTGGTTTGAATGACTCACCAAAATTATCATTTTTCTCACCAAATTCCCATTGCTTCCACTGTGCTTCCCCATCCCTCTAAAATGTACAGAACAAAACCAGGCTGTTTCAAAATATTCCCAGCAAATTCTTCTACTTCCCCTCCATAACAGTGTCTTGGATGAGGGTCAAAGCTAGACAGAAACCAGTACACAGCCCATGTAGTTAAAGGTATAGTGTGGATAATATTCGTATTTCATCTCTGTTTTTCCTTAGAAGAGTTATCAGCTGCTTCTCTGGATTTTATTCCATTTTTGCTTTTACTCCTTAAAAGTAATTTTGGAAGTGCATTCCAGGGTGGCTAATAGTCCTTAAGAATTTCTTGTGGTTGGAGGGAAAACAGCTCGTAGAGCATGCCTTGATTACAGTATTGATGTGGTAGCTATTAGTCACAGAAAACAACTACTGTGGTTTGGCGGTTTTGCTCAGATACTTCACATGGAAGTTATGGGACACTATTCAGAAGTCTTCCCCTTTTCACCCTAGATTCTGGTAATCAGAAATCTGTTGAATGTATATGTATTGTGGAGATATGCCAGAGTCCTCTAAAATGGAGGGCTGATCCTCTGACCCACAATTATGATCTTTCTGTATATTCAGCCTGTATTCTATTCCAAAACATGTCTAATTTTTTGTCCGTCATCCTGAGATCTGTGTAACTGTTTCCAAAGACTCTCCCTCATTCTAAAAAGTAGAGTTTAGCATTATTTTCTTTCCTTGGGGCAGTCGATATCATCTTAAAATAATTTCTCATAATGTTGTTCCCAGCCTGTGTTTTAAATTCTTTTCAATATCTAAGCATTTCCTGCAGATATATTTCTCTGACTCCTGCTTTTTTCTTTTTTCTTTTCTTTTTTTTTTTTTTGAGATCTTTGCAATTTAGTATATTCTGGAAAGTCAGAATTTTCAAGGTCTTCATCCTCACCCTAATCCAACAGCTCAATGAACAAGGATAAAAGAGCTTGATTAAGGAAAGATCTAAGTTCTAGTTTTCCTTGTGTCTGGTAACAATTACTTATAGTGAGTATTTACATTTTGGCATGATCATTATTAGTAGCATTGCTGCATCTCCAAATACTGAAGAAATGATGCTGCGAAATGCAGTTTATTAGAATATTAAAATTCTGTATCCTTAATTCTTTGAAAAAGAGTGGTCAAGGGAATAGATAACAGTGACAAAAACATCCATTTAAATTCATGCAATAGATCTAAAACTACCAAAATTTATAGTACTGTTCAGATCTGTCCTTTATTTATCATGATAATAACAGTAACTTATTTTTATAGGACAATGTTCTATCAAACAGGGTGAAATGAATAGGACAATAATCCTTGAGCTAATTTTTTAGTAACAGACCAAAGCAAACAGGCTTTCAAAGGATAAAATGTCCTTTAAAAATATGTGCTGTTATCCTTCTCCTCCCTACAACCTTTGCCTTCACAATGTTTCTGAAATCTTCTCTGTTCTCAGCATCCAGTAGCAGATGTCACTGTTGTGCCAGCTTTTCAGTTCTAATGGCTTTCATAAACTCTGGAGCAGGTTTCCTTCCAAAACAGGTTCAGCCACATATTTCCTCTATCTGCAGGGTCCCTGATCTAAAGAGCAGCCCCCTCATCTAGAAGGACTGGCTTTCCTTAGGAAGGATTTTTGTTTTCCTTGTGTCTGTGCGCGTGCATGCGCATGTGTGCGTGTGCGTGTGCGTGTGCGTGTGCGTGTGTGTGTGTGTGTACTCCCACGCGGAGATTTCCAACATGTGGATGCATAAGGGTCAAGTACTACACCTGAGCGCAGTGAGTAGTATGCAGTTAGCAAGGAATATCTAAAATGGAAGTTACGTAGAACTTCTGTTTTGTCAGTTTGTCCAGTTTGGAGAGGTTCAAATTAGACTGTGAAGCTTGCACAATGCATTGACTTACTTCCTGGAACCCACCATCACTAGCCTGGCTGCAAAGTTACTTAGCATCCTTAGAAAATTATACAATCATCCTGTGTTCAACACCCTTCATCATAAGCTAAACTCGGTTATGTAACTGATTTAATATATTACTTTGAATGTCACTGATTTTCTTCTGAGAAAAGGTATGTAACTTCAACTTCAAATCGAGTTGAAAGGGAGTGAGAGCACTGCTGAGGTACATTAGACATCGTTATTCCTCAAACCACCTTACAGGTAGCAGCTTCAAACTTAAGTTTGTAATAATAGCAGCAGCAGCAGCAGCAACATAGCCATCCAAGCCATTCTCAGAATTCTCCCATTGTGGGAAAAAATACTGATACAAGTCAGAAGAGTTGTTTTGTTTTGTTCTTTTTTTTAAATAGTTGTTCAATTCGCTTAGAGGTGGCAACAATCACAGGTCTCTCATAAGCATTTAAGTAATTTCAGTCGGATTCTTAAGTCATACAGAATTAAAATAGGAAATAGTGTGGGGAAATAGGACTGCATAAATCTCCTAGAGTTGTGTGATGGGGCGGGGGGTATAGTTGTTCATTACACCTGGAAACCCAGCTCTCACAAAATACGAATTAGTTCAAACAAGACAATATCCAGCTGACAGGGGTTACTCAGAAGCAGTGACAATGAGTCTGAAGACTCTGAGACCATAGTGACCAAATGTGGACCTGAAGAGTGTAAGCCACATGTTTTGAGTAAAGAAAAAGGAAAGAGAAAAGTGGTGGGCATGGAAGCAAAGGAACAGTTATCAGTAGCACATAATGCAAAATGAAGCCATACATGAAAATTCAGTCTATGTCTTTGTAGCATTTTTTGTTCATGGTGGATTCAAGAATTCTTTGTGATAATGTGAAAGAAAAAATCTTAATGCTTTAAACCTTAACACTTTAGACACCCCTCCAAACCTCATCATCAACAACGTAAAGAACATAGCATCGAACCAGACCATGCTGGTACTTGACTAGCAGGTCTGTTAGCTAAGAGCAGTAGGAAGCAATTATTACCTTAAAGACATCAGGAAAAATTATCAAATTACCTTTTATTTTATTTTTTTATTATTATTTTTTTTTACTGGAAGAATCACAGAATATTTCATTCCAGTACAGGTCATTCATATCAATTCAGTTTGCCTGATCAAACTACAGTGAGAAACATTCATTTGTCCCCGCCTTTCCCTATGGGAGGTATGGTGACTACCTGCTGCCCTGTTTTCCTGTCTCACCAGGTTCCTCTGATGGACTCCATCTAGGCAAAGCACAGTTTCTCCTCTGTCTGAATTTCACTTGTAGGAACTCTGCCACTGAAATGTATGATGAGAATTATATTCTAACTAGGAGTTCGGTTACAACTGGAGACACAAAATTGCATTGGATGCACTAATTGGCATTACAGAGGAGAGAACAAACCATCCAAATCATAAATCCCCAAGGCACCATGGCAAATCGGATAGAACTACTTCACTATCTGACCAAATATGGAGGATTTTGACTGCATATGACAAGCTTAAAAAAATCTTTCTAATTGAGGCTACTGTATTTTGCTACACATTGCTTTTTTTTTTTTTTTTTGAAATTCCTGACATTTCTAAATCTACATATATATTTTTAAACACCTTTCAGTCTTTTTCAGTATTCATTTGTGGTAAAAACAAAAATTCAGTTATCAAAAGTTCCTTTTCAGAGGTTTTCTATCTTTTCAGCTTCCTTAGGTTATTTTTACACATGGGCTTTAAAATAGTTTGGTCCAGCTGTCATAGCAACACTCTGAATTTCCCAGGCAGTGGAACATTAGGAGCTCTAGGCCTACGTCTGTAGCTCTGATTCAAGAGAGTAACCCACTGATGACTGAAACGTGAAATTTCTTTTCTTCAGGTAATTAACTTGTTTTGAAAAATCTCTTTTTCCTGAGTCAGAATGAACTGTCCAAACATTTACATTACCCACAAAGTTAGAGTTCTGACAAAAAAAATCAAAGTGACTTTTTTAAAGCATTTAATTCTAATAAGACAAGGTGCTTCATTGTGACCATATGGTTTAATTCTAATGATATGAAACGTCACAGAAATCATTTCAACTTTTTTTTTTTTTTTTTTTTTTTTTTTTTTGGTGAAAATAGCAGTGATACTGCTGTTAGTAAAATATTTCATTTGGAAAATCAACATTTCTGACAGAAAATTGTTCCATCATAAAAAGTTCTCTTTGCTCTAATGTAATTACTGCTCAGAAGATGATTTCTTTTGAACAAAATGGGATTGATTATATGAATAACATTTCCTCATATTAATCAGATTTTCTAGGCAGATCCATTAGCTCCCTGTTTGTACACATCCTTTGACTTCCCCTGGTCACTAGAGATTTCACTGTTTATGACACATTCAGCAAGGCTGGGCCAAACTTTTTAATACCTGTTTTGAAGCATCTTTACAGACCCCTGTCTGCAATGGCCATGTGAGAGCAGCCTGCTTTCTTCATATGTTCAAGACAAGCGATTCTCAGACAAAATGCCTCACAGTGCTAAACGCATGCAGAAATACCTGAACAGCAGCAGAAAAGGAAGGAAGCCAGAAGCAGTCATCCCATGGGAAGGATGTGGTACACAGACTGTCATTTGGATCACACTGCTCTTTAGCCTTATTACCTCTTATCACCTAATTGACCATTAGGTAATAAGATGTCACAATTGCCTTGCTTTCAATTACATTCTGAACTGGCTTAAAAATACCTGAGAACTGTCAAGAGTTGGTTAGAATTTGCAAAGAACTTCTTGTTGCTAGATTTTGGTCTGAACTGATTTTTTTGAGGAGGAGGAGGAGGAGGGGAGTGAGGATATGGATGATGGAAAAAAGCAGTCTTTTCATTTATATGATAATACATGTCTTTCATAGACAGTGACAGGTCTACAATAGAATGTTATTAGGTAACCTCCTGTCTATAGAGATGCTTTGAATACAATTCTTTCCCAGTGTTATTAAGTTACCTCCTTTGTTAGGCAACCAGTTTTGGTCAGTCCCACAAAACATGCCTCAAATAAGGTATGACTGTACAATAGAACATTTCCTATAAAGTTAAACCATGAAATAGTACATTTTCATATTTTAAATAGGGAAGATCATTAATAGCTTTAATTCTTTACTCAGGCATAGGAAAAAAAAAAGTATAAAAGGGGAAACTTTTAAGGACATTCATAATAGTTCTTTTTTTCTCCAAAGGAAAATCACAAGGGGTAGCATTCATCTCACTTGGCTCTACCTACCTGAATGTTAACCTTTTAGCTTAAGCTGTCATCTAGAAACTTTGTGTGTCAATGGAAAGTGACACCTAAAGATGATGATTCATACCATCTATCTAGATACCAATCTTAGGACGGGATGAATCACATTCAGAACTTCCAGTGTTTCACCACTGATGATGGAGTGAGACTGAGCATCTAGTTTTGATGAGATACCTAAAGCTGTTATAGGTAGATGAGATAAATCCCACCTCTAATGTGATGAAAAACAATAATGAATTCTCTGAGTAGCTCTTACTTATTTCCAGTTGAAGCACTGGTCTTGTGAGGGAAGTAAATGTAACTTGTGTAAGATCTTGCATCAAAGATCAGAACATTGAAGTCCTGGTGATTCCTGTTATAACCAGAAATGACCACTGCAAGATCCCTGCTCAGCTTTTTGCTTCGTATTGACACCTAGGCATAAAAAAATTTTGGTCACTACTTAATAAATCTCTCAGGAGAAGGATGGTATCTTCTTACAAAACCGTACTGCTGATGTTCAGAAGAATAGTCACTGGACCACACTGCCTCATTCCTAGGGACTGTGACAGGCGTCTCTTTTTAATTGCATGAAAAGTCAAGAGAAATTCAAAATAATAGGGAAACAGTTAGCCCTGGAAGTATTGTGCATACATAACTCCTTGTGTGGCTAAAACCAAGTATCAATGAAGTTAGCTAGAATATGCTTCATCATTAAAGTCTTGCTTCAGAAACTGCACAATGACAGCTAAAACTTTTTTTTTTTTTATTTGAATGCTCAGAAGAGATAAGAAAGCCAGAAGAAGAACAGATGTGTTAGAAGTGTGAAATGGATTAACATCAAAGCCCCCTGGGAAAATCTGAAACATGAAATGAAGGATCCTGAATGACAAGAGCTATTCAGAATGCATTAAAAGCTCTGCAGTGCATTTTGGTGCTGTCTGTGTGAGCAACGTGAGGCCCTGTGTGCTAGGGAGAGATGCTGATAAAGAAAGCTCTGTGAACTTCAGGGAAATTCAGTTCATCGCTGAGAACTCACCTTGTGGTACAGTTTGAATGAGATAGAAAAAGCACCCAAACTGGTGATTGCCAATATTTATTTTCTGTAGTGATATGAAATGAATAGATAATTCGAGGCTTGAACTAACAAGGCTATAGGTGAACCAGTAATGATTTAAAAAATAATGCCTATCTTAGTTACATATTCTTTGAGTGTTTAGAGCTCTCTATTAATATTAATCAGTTGACAGATTAGGCATGGACAGTGTATTTCGATATGCCTAAAATCAGAGAAGGTAGATGAGAAAAACTGATGTAAGAGATACCTTTTCAATTTCTCAATTTTTTACTCAGATTCTTCAGAAGCAGATTATTTTTAGCTTAGATATATTTACATTCATAAACAGCTTCTGAACTGCAGACATTGGTATCCCTATAGTTACTGATGGAAAGGAGTTACTGATATTTGAAATGTGAAGGAGAGTGCCTGGGCTACTACTGAGTTTTCGCTTCATTTGAGCTCAGTGAAAGTCACAGGAAGTTTGGAAAATACTACGGAAAATATTTCAAGATTTAGTTTCCATTTTTGCTCAGACTGAACTTACTACAATTCAAAATCTAAATCTCATACCAGACATTTCAGACAAGTATAACACCATGGCAAGCCCAGCTAAAATTCACAGCAAAGGGGAGTCTTTCAGTTGTCTACAGTGGACTTCTGATAAAGACTCAGAAGAACTTACAGTTAAAGACTGCCCGAAGTAATTTCCAGCACTTCACACAATATGAATTGTATTCATTCTTCAATATCTCTCTTGTACAGACATCATCATGACCTGAGTGAAAATCTCAAGCCTTTAAGTTTCATTCCAAGTGGTGTTTTCATCCCACTGCTGATACAGAGCAAAGGTGATTTAAGCCAGACAGCTTCTCTCAACAAGTGCTGCTTTAGTCATCTTCAGGAGTAAGGCCTGGTTAAAAATGAAACAAAACAAAACAACAACAAAAGAAAAAACCACAAAGCAGGATTTCTCACTGTCGAAATATCAGGCCAGTCCTCAGATATTAGCATCCTCTTCGTGCAAAAGTTTCTGCTTTTATTGATCTCTGCCAGTTTGGGGACAGGTGCATCAGGGTCTGATACAAGTGAATTTATGAAGCAGACACTTCCATAATTTTTTATCCTTCTCTGGCAGTTAAGTTCATATTTTGTCCAAAATATGTCATGAGCTTTAGAGAATTTCCAGGCTTACTTGTGTATACTATCAACAAAACCCATTACTCATAGACTTAGGTACATTCACTGCATCTGCCATACATGTAATTGACTGATTCTTTTGAGCTTCTTTTCTGCTGCTTTTTTTTGAAATGGCAAGGGATTAACTTGAAATGACATAACTTTCTTTTACTCTGTACTGGTAAAGCTTTTAAAAGTATAACCAGAGGACTACTCATTTTGATGCTTTCTTTTTAAAATAACATTCTTCAGACCGAAAGTTTTATGGTTATAAGAATCTATTCTAACAGAATATATTAGTTTGTAAATCAATATCCCCTGTTAATTTCCTAATAAAAAGTGCATATGTTTTTACTCTCTGTTCTACTGAATTCAGTTATATTATTGTACTAAACTACATGAACCTGTTTCTTCTCGTCTTACTCATGTTCTCTACTTACTAATGCAAACAAATAATCCCATTATATACTCAGCATAACAACTATTAAATTAGTATTTTCTGAATGTGTATTGCAGTGTAGAAAATTTTTGGCACAGACTGAAGTTAACATTTCCAATAGCATGTGCAAGAGTTAGACACACAGGGAGATGTTGATCTTACTTAATTTTAGAGTTACACAGCTGAACAAGTCATCTTTGGTTCTCTTTATAGACCACAGAGAAGGATAAGCTCTACTAGAGAACTGTATGTCTGACATTTTAAGCATCTATTTTAGCGTGGAATGAATCACAGCCTAGAAAATTCAATTTCTATCCATTAACTATACAGGGAGTGGCTAATTTAGCTGTGGACACCTAAAATTTAGGTTTTAGGTTTCTAAAAACTTGTTCTTGTAATCAGCACTTTTAATAGAATTTAGTATTACCATTTTTATAGCTTATAACGCCTAGGCTACCTGCGTAAGAAAAAAAAAAAAAAAAGTATTTTGAAAGAAATTACTTCCCCAAAACACCCTGGAAGTTTTCTGAAACACTGAGATAAATAGTTCAGCCTAATGAAATACAAGTGGAAGGCTGATTTAAACAGTGATAAGCAGTCCCCAAAATGACTCTCTATATAGTTTGCCATATAGTTGATACATATTTTCTTCCAAATAGGAAGAGTTGGGCCTACGGGTATATCTAAGTTGTCTCATCATCATGCTGAAGATGAAACTTTCACCCTTGTTTTTATGAATCCATGCTCTGCAGCTGTATTTCAGTTGTGTGACAGCAGAACTAAATACACTAACATCTTGAAACTTAGTTTCAGTTCCTAGAATTTTGCATCATACTTCATGTAATACAACTTCAGTCCACTTAATTCATGACAGAAGATAGAAGCCTTCTTCAGATTACACATTAATACACACCTTGTAGGCTAAAGAGTAATTCTAATATCCGTGATAGTTAGCAGATAGAGTCCAAGATTTTCAAATTAACTATTTAATTGCTAGGGTTCAGTTTGTGGCTACCTAGTAGGAGCTATTTCAGTTTCAGCCCTTTCTGAAAATCTGGATGGACAAAAGATCTCAGCTTGGCCTTAAAAAGATGGAGGCATTAGCTATTTTTGAAAATCTAGATCCAGCTTCTTCAATCCAGCAGAGACAGAGAAAACAGAACTAATGCAGTTTTTGCACATACTGGGTAAATTATAAAATAATTAGTCATGTTTCAGTTTAAATAACATGAAAAAACTCCTTTAATTAAGATTCTTAATTAATAGTTGAAAGATTAATCAATCAATAATTATAACTATCATTATAGGGTGTAATTGTGCTTAATTGGAGGGGCTGATTAATTATCAGAATAAACCTTTCAAATTCTCACACTTGAAAATGGTGGGAAGTGATGGATTCCAGCCCATAGAGTTAAAAAGAAATCCAAAGATCATAGAAGATGAGTGTTCAGCTGCTTGGCCACAAAAAAGAAAGCATGTGATTGAAGTAAAAGAGAGATTTCCATTGTTAGACTTGTACACTGTTGTATTACTAATGTATGTGTAGTTTTGATTAGTGTGAGCAAAATATCCCTCAGCAGAAGATAAGCAATACCACTGCTGAACCCTGCAAGCCTTGTTATATTCACCCAAAATGTAATTTTGGGTGAATAAACAGGAGCCTCTGCTTGGCTCCTGTTGTCCTTTAAGTCTCTAACTATCTTACTGTTCAAAAAGAATTTGGAGTCGTAACTTTGAGTACGACAAAGGCAATACTGTATAGTACATAAGTGTATTATGTATGCTATTCCATACATAATTGCATAATGTACTCTGACTCTCTTAACTCCGTGGCAGTTCAGTGTTGAAGCTGTCCTCTGCTCCAGTGTTTGACGGTCTTGTTCTAGCAGAAGTCCTCAGGAAAAGCTAATAGAATCAGGCAAGCTTTAAAACACATTTAACATCTGCAGTTTACTTTCTCCTCCTGCTTCTGCTGCTGCTTCTTGCATTCAGTAGCCTACAGGTTAGTGCACTCACTGGGGTTGCCTTCTTCAGTCCAGGTGTAGTGGATCCACATGTCTTCACCAGAGGTGTTTCAACCTCACACTGTTGCCAGGAGTGTTTACAGCAGAATATAAACTGTGCACCTCAATGAAGCGTGCAGGGAGTAGCACAGATGGACTGTGCCTATGCACCCTTGTGACTGGGGACTTGTCAGCCAGGGAAGAGACACATTCTGCTTGCTCCTCCAGTGGTAGTTTCTGATTTTTTTCTTAATAGAGTTTAATGTCAGCACTTCTCCCAGTCTAGCACCACTAAGTTAATCTGCTTAGTCATTTGGGGATGAAGAAAGAAACGGAAACATGAAAATTTAAACTATTAAGTGAGGCTTTAATTTCAACAATATCCTTTATTCCCCATTTAGCTATAGAGAATTTTTATAAAGAAAATACCTTACTTTGACTCACTTAAACACTATATTAAAGATAGTAATAAGAATTCTTTGGAATGGAAAAGTGAAAAATCCATTACAGAAGTTAGATGAGATGGGCCAGGATTGCTGTTGTTGATAATCTGCTTCCTTCAAGGGAAAGCAAGACAAATGCGTAAAAAAGGAGCATAAGGAAAAGACTAAAAGGGGAGAAGCAGAAAAAGCACATCAAGCTTAGAAAATTCAGCTTCTCTTTCTGTTGCTGATTCTTACTTTCTAGCCTTGTTGCTGGAGAAAGACAATCACAACACACGTTCCTATTAGCACTCAAGACCTTGTACTAGTGTTAGGCTGTTTAAGATGTTGCTTTAGCTGCATTTTTGGTGACCAGCTCACAGCAGTGTTGCAAAAGAAATTATCTTGCCTGGCATGCCGTTATTAAACAGAAGGCTAAAGCTATCTCTCATAGGACAAAGAAAGTAAGGGAAGAAGGGAATAGGACACAGAAATTAATGAGTGAAAGCGAAAATTCAACTTGCACACATTCGGAGCTTAGCTGAGACTGCTAATGGAGTGTTCTCTGAGTCCTTTCTTCTGGCCTGGTCTGGACAGGTTTTCTCTCAAAGAAAACAAAATGGTGTCATAGCAGATCTCGGAGTCCCAGAAGTGGAGGTTGCCGATTTGGTGTAGCTTAGAGAGCACATGCTTTGCAGCTGCTTGCTCTTTTGCTGCTGTGGGGTTAGATGAAACACTTCAACCTTCAGGACAGTCACTCTGGCACCTCTCAAGAGTGCAACATTTATCAAATGTCTTTTTGAAAGTTCTCAGTATAATTGCAGTACAAGGTGGGTTTCATTATAGTGACTCTGAAATCATAATACACACTTACTCATCCTGTAACACATAGTCAAAGTCAACCTTCCTTTGGCAAAGATAATTGGATTAGACCCTTACAGCTTGATCTCGCAAAGCACTAAGAACTCAGGTGATAACTGAGCAAAAGATTTAATCGGTAGTTCAAATTTAATCATGGTCCTGTGGATTTCAGTGAAAGCATGTAAATTTACTGTAGCTCAGAGACTGGTATTCTCTAGACAAGGAAACAATATAAACCTTATTCTTCATTGCAATACACAGCTATACAAAGGCTTGAACTTTTAGAAATAAAGGAAACTAAAAATCTTAGTCCCAATCTGACTCACAAAGCCATGCCATTAGTCGATGCTAATATATTAGTACTAGTATTGGAACTGTGGCCTGTGTCTATAATGTTAAACTCTTTTAGCCTCCAAAAGTGGGTAATCACAACTAAGCTACTAAGTGGGAATGCCTCTGGCAAATAAATAGTCCTGAATAGTGCCCGGGAACTTTGGGAAAATGCAATTTACTCTTGAACTAAAACCATACCAAAGACTGTTATCACAGTTTCACAGTATTTGAGCTCTGGTACCTGGGAATGTTCCTGAGCACTGATTAATTTACTATCATAAATACCACCTTAGACTGGTCTGCACACTGGAGAAGAAAATGTTCAGACAGCTGCTGAGAACAGCAACTTAGAAAATAAAGATATATCTGAGACTGATTGAAAGAATTTTCACTGATATGAACTATGGAATTGTTGAGAACTGCTGTTTCATAGTTGCCCCTTTGAGAATCTCAGCATCTGTGTCCTCATGGTATAAGGCAAGACAAGAAGTTCAGAGTTGCAGCCAGAGACAGAATACAACATATTGTACAACATACAGATAGAACATTCAGGAATGTTCTAAAACTGGATGAGTTTGCAAATTTCTGTCCCAGCTATGTGGGAGAAAAGTCAGAAAGGTGAAAAGAGGCACAGCAGTGAGGCATCTCCCATCCTCACGTTGTCCTTTCTAGCAACTTCTGGCTGAAGAAGATAGAATTCGCCCCTAATGATCTTCCTAAGTATTATCTCTACTATCTCAAGGCACCTGTGTCTTATTTCAGGTAAACTTAGACCGTGGTGCTGGATCAGCATTGCTAATGTGACAGACTGTGTTACAGTAATGCCTTATCTGTCTGCCCCCAGTCCCTTTTCAGATGTGTATTACTCAAGATAATATTTGAATAGAAATAGGCTTTTAGACTATGAGAATTCCGTCCAACAACTGCTATATTCAGGGAGGTAAGCAAATACCCTTTATTTAATTCCTCTTAGCTTACCCAGACAGAAATTGACTTAGCATCAATCCTTTACACCTTGTATCTAAAGTGGTGAAACTGGATATAAGCCTACATTCAGATTCTGAATCTAAAACTGAATCATTTAATGAAAAAGGAAAACCAACTGTACCTGTGAAATAGTTATCCAGGCTCTTGGTTTCTGTTAGGCTCATGTGTAACAGGTCCACCATCACTACTTTATGAGAAGGTCAATCCAATAGGCATATTCAGACCAGCCACGCAAAGAAAATCAAGGTTGTGAATCCCGCGGGGAATTTTGGCTTGAACTAGTTGCTGGGGAGCTCCACATTTTGGTTATTTGTGGCATACTTAGTGGCATAAATGTATGTATCTAGGGAAATTTAGTCAAAAACTTAAGAATTCATGGGTCAGGGATCACTCCAAGACAAGATGACTTGGAGTCAGGATAATGAGGATGTAGGTTTCAGTTTAAGTGGCAGTCGGTCCATCATCTAAATCCTTTTCTGTATCTGCCTTTTAATTTCACTGGCTTTCAGTTCTCCATCTGTAAAATGGGAGTACTGGTTTCTTTCATCCTTTGTCTATTAAGAAAAGAAGTCACACAGGAGAGTGCTGTGTTTTGCTGCAACTTATAAATGAAATGCTGATCCCTACCGGGGCCTCTTGGCACTGCTGCTGTATAAATAAATTCATAGCTGTGGTTGTCACAAAGGGAGAATATTGACTGCAGGTGAGGAATAGGTAGCCAAAGCAGATTAACTCTTAAGCAGCGAGAATCCTGTTTTCCAGTCCTTTGTAATAAGGAAAAAATACAGAGGAAAAAAAAGAAAATATATGACACAGAAGATGAATCATTTCTAAAGGGAATGGTTTTGAAAATTTCTCCACAATGCATCAGCAGCCTGTCTGCAAGCATCAATTTTTTTGCCTCCTTTACACATTTTTTAGCAAATTCCATGTCAGTGAAAGATGCAGGATTGACATTCTTAAATCTCCCTTTTATCCATAGAAAAGATAAAGTGTAGTCAGAAAATATGCAGGTTTCCTCAGATTTTCAGGCCAATATGCCTTCGTTTGACCTGAAGGGACATCTCTAAGGGAGGAAAAAGTAGTTTAGTCACCATTCTCATTTTATCCTTGGCCTTGATGCTGAAATTATTATCCCGAGAGTTGAGTGGGATACATTGCTTTAAGTTTGATATGGGCACCTGTTCACTCTGCTGATGCTATCCAACTTATTTCAGAAGGGCCAATATACAGTCTTCAGATGAAAACCTCTTATAGTCACTTCCAACCAGAAAACAGTTTCAGGTTCATTACATCCTGAAACAGTAAACCCTGATTTAGGGGGCTCTATAGACCAGTGCCAGTCTCCCAAAGTCATCCAGCCACCCACAACATTGCTGCCTTGCCCCAACATGCCTCCATGAGATATTTCCTAAGGGGCATAGATGAAATTTGTTTTTTTGCAAAGGCCACCAGTTCTCACTGCTGTCACCATAATATGGTCACTAAATTCCCAAAGACAATATTACTGCAAATCACCTCAAATGTGCTGCAGGCGGTAGAATGATCCCATAATCAAAGAGCTAGGTCTTTGAGGACAAGTTTAATTACTTTAATCTATACAGCCTGGAAAACATAATGGTTAATGGGGTAATCTACTGAAGTATGTGGAATTTTAAATAGTATAGACTATGCCACTGTATGGCACTACTCTCAGCACAGCAGAGATGATAAAACCAAGAGCATAAATGGTGACTGAAGAAAGCCTTAGATGTTCATAAATCAATAATTGATAAAATGTACTGTTGTGTAACTAAGTAGAATTTTATGTTGCAGGTAGAATAAACTGATTACATGATACTATAGTGCTCAGTGGAATTATGGAATGAGCTTCATTCATTCACTCTAATTGCTGCATATTTGTACACAAATGGCTGAAATGGTTCTATCGGTTTTGTAGTCTATAAAACTGCAAGAAAATCCTGCCCTTTGAGTCCACAGATGAAAGCCAGGATATTTTCCCAGCATGGGGCACCGTGCTGCTAGAAAAGCATTGTATCAGTAGATGCAAAGAGGTTGATGTTCTCGATACATCTGGCCATTAAAGATTTCAAAGCACTTTTCTCATGGGTAGAGGTGTTAACCCCTCTGTACTGGCTAGATTCCAATCTGGGTAACAAGCCACCTGGACCAGATGCTGAGGGAACTTAAGGACAAAGTGGTTGGGCTGCTAACAAAAATGTACAATCGCTCATTAACATTGTCCACTGGAGATGTTATATCTGTCTTTTAAAAAGACATTAGGGATGATCCTGGGAATTACACACCAGTGAGCTTCACTTCTACAAATGGACTGTAATGATAATTAAAAGTAGAATTATGAAGAAAAAAAAAAACTAGATAAGCCTGATATGTTACAGACAAAGAAATGTGTGTTGTGTAAAGGAAAATCAAGCTTCTTTAATTTACTAGAATTCTTTGAAAGTGTCAAATAAATACTGGATAAAGGAGAACCGGCTGACAATCTATTAGGACTTTCGAGAAGCTTTTGAAAAATTTGCTCACAGAAGTCTGTTAAGGAAACTAAGCCACCATGGAAAAAGAGGGAAAACACATTATAGTGGGGCAAAGACTAGCTAAGAAACATAATGCAAAGAAAGGGAATAAATGCTTCATTTTAAGCAGGATTTGGCAGCACCACTTGATATTTGTTCTGTTTTGGTAGGTTTTGGTGTGTATATATTGGGAGGGTGGAGGGCATATTGGTTGCTAACTGAAAAAATACTTTGTTGAACATTTTATTTAGAATGAAATAGAAATTACCTGATAATATTAAACTCAAGAGATGGGAAAATACATACATTTCCAACAAAGGAAAGCTATATTTCAAAAAATAAGTTAGTCTAAGTTTTGGGTTTTAGAACTGAATTTTGTGATAAGGCCTAATGGGCACATGTGCAGCAGCCATGGTTTTACATGTCCTCTTCCACTTTAAAGCTACCTGTTGATGTCAGTAGGCAATCTGTACTAGAAGACTCACATGGTCCTATCCAAGTTTCTGGCTTGCTAAGGTGAGAGACAAAGTGGTCCAGATTTGAGCGGTAGGCTGAGAGTCAGAAAACTGGAATCTACTCTTGGCACTGCTGTGGGATACCTGTAAACCATAATCCTTCACCAACTTGGATTTAGGGTGTTGTCTTCCCCCCCAAACCCCATCAATCAGTTGTAAGAACTGATCAAAAGAACAGATTTTTAAAGCTGTGGATTAGACTTGTAGGAGATTTCACTGATTTTTTAATTCAGATTTAATTGTTTCTTCCAAGGCCCTTTCCAGTACTTTGCAAAGTGGTATTGTGTTGCATAAGGCTACAGCTACCTTTGCTTTCTCTTACATGTGCCTACCCTCTGTGTTCCCTGTCTGCACATTTCTAAGGCAGTTCTTGCAAAATGAGAACAGGAATAGAAGGGTGCCATGGTCTCTGTCATTCCAAACAGAAAATGTTCCAGTGATCTTTTTTTTCACACCTTGTAGAATTTCAATTCTCCCTTTAAAACGTGAATTAAACAACGTTGCCAAAAACATATGCTTCTATGTCAAACATTTCAGTTATTCAGGAATCTAGAGGCAGCTGGAGAGTTCTTACTGCCAAAGTGACTTCAACAATTGTCTCTTTCACTTTTAATTGGAAACATGTTCGTTTCAGGCATAGGTGTGGATAACCAATATATGGCAGTGTTAATTTCCCTCGCCATTCAAAGTACATATTTCCTAAGTGACCATTCTTAAATAGCTGGAAGAAAATGATCATAAACCATGGCCAATGTGGCCTGTGTTCATGTAAGACTATGGTTTGCCATGGCACATACATCATTTGCTAATTAAAGATGGGAGTGGTCAACATGAGATAGGACATCACCAGATTCTTGCTTTTTATAAGAACTGCAGTGAGCTACACCAGAGGGTAATGGATGGGTGATAGGTGCCATACAGGCAAGCGTGGGATTCAGGAGCGTCACAACAGGTTACTAAAGCCAAGGCCCTTCCTGTTAAATTAGGTTTAACTGTTACAAAACAGTGATGCCAATGTTTGTTGCCTAGTGGGTATTTCCTCTGTGTTTGATCTGGCGTGTAGATGTTCTTCCTCACTTGCGTCACTCTACAGTTCTCCAGATTGTATAGGTACAAACCTTTCTGTTCCAGTGAAATTCTAGTTCACCATGTTTAAGGGACCTCCCTTAGAGACTCCCTCCCCCTTCTCTCTTTTTTTGGTTATGCTTTCTAATAGGGTCTTATTTAAAGGCAAAAGCCAACAGGTTAGATCTCATAGTTTTCACACCTCTTTCATTTCCAGCCACAGTTTCTGCAGAGATGGCTGTAGACCTCCTTCCCAAAGCTCTCTTCCTTTCTCCTCTCTGAAACAGCTGAATTTGGTTTGAATCTTGTGTTAGCTCATGTTTCAGGAAACAAACTGGAGAACTAGATTCTATTACTGTAATATCAAAACCAGTCTGTACCAGGCATTTCAAAGAAAAAGACAATAGAAACAAACAAAATTCAGTACCGATTGATGGACACTTTTTTTTTTTCCCATGAGAGCCACATCCTCCTGGCCTTTGAAACTTAGAAGATGGATAAAACCTGAAGATTGAAGGTGATCACGTAGCTCTATTTTGTCAAGCAGAACCGCTCTGTAGGTGACATGGGGTTGAGTGCTTGGTTCTTTACATTGAGTTACAGATGTCTCATCAACTGAGGAGATCAATACCAGCAGTCTGTTGCAGGACTGGGGCAATACCTCTGAAAAGCTTGCTATACATTAACATACTTGAAGGACTCATAACTTCACCTTTCCTTCATGATGAGTCATGACATCAGATGGTGGTGTTAAACCACTCGCATCTTTAGTACTGGGCCACTGTAGCACTCCGTAGAAATTCAGGAGTCCCCTTCTTTTTAGTTCCATCCTTTCCTTCTTACTGTCTGCTGCTTCTGAAATGAGTTTTCTTTTGCATTGTTTTTTTAAGGTGCATTCTTAGTGCCTCCAAGTATGTGTGTGCATGCATGAGAATATGTGTGTGGATTTGGGAGTGCCTGAGAGGGTGAATCCTGAATCTGTTCTGTAGACAAGGATAGTAAACTATTATTTTTGTATGTTATAGTCAAACTGTGATAAGCAATTTACAGGAATGGAATAGAAACAGAAACAAAAAGCTTCTCATCAAAACAGCTTTGACACGCTGCTGGGAAGAAAAAGACAGCAGAAGAAGTCAGGGAACAGAGGACAAGGAGTATAAAGATCAAATTGTATTGGGCAGTATGGTTCTTGATATCCTTAATGGAAAGTCTTATTTCAATTTCAAGGCCTGAATTCACTTCTGAACAGGTGTCCATTGCTCAGAAATACTCCTCGATGTCCTCAATAGACACAGGTAGTGTATGTTTTGTTATTGCCACTTAAATTTCTTTTTAAAGCTAGGATGAGTTTGCTAATAAATATTCTGTTGGTCTGTTTTTCTTTGCACTCAGGAAATCTCATTGCATGATAACACTCACGATCCCTGCCTCTTGTCTGCCAGCCCCCCCATAAACACGATCTCCTACACCCAGATGGATTTGGCTCTTTGTAACACACCAGTCCTGGCTGCCAGAGGGAGCGAGGGATGTTGCCATCTAGTGGTTATCTATCAAGAAGGAAGACAGACTGCCCAGAGCTGCTGAGAAAATTCTGCTTTAAACTGGGATGCGTGGAGGCACGCATTTGAGGGAGAAAAGGGAAAAAAAGCAGTCTGAAAGGCCAGCTTTCTGTGGGAGTATACGGAGCATTTACTTTCTCACTCAACCTCCTTCTGAATTGCATCTGTGTAACAGCATCCCTTTGAAAGGCAGGGATCTGCAAAACTCACTGAAGTCTTGCTTCCCCCTGTTAGGGGTCAGGATCTCTAACGTTTCCCTCTTGGCAGACCCAAGTGTGTGGCTGCTGAAAGGATGAAGGGTGAAATTCTGCCCCCTCCCCTCCAAAAATTCCCACCCCTTTTGCTGGCAGCAGGGCTAAGCTATCACCTTTTCTATTGTTTCAGCTGATCACTAAAACCTTCGGCAGAGGGGAAATTTTGCTGTTAGTATTAAATAGAAGAGAGTTATTCATACACAGGCAGCTGGCGTGATCCTCTCTGTCAGCCTCACGGAAATTAGGTATTAAAGAGTAATGATAATAATAATAAAATTAGCCCTTTCATTCTTTAGAAACCTCCATTTGCCGCCGTTCTGCTGGGAGCCGCAGAGCAGCGACGCGTTCGCGAGGTAACAGGCCCTGCGAGCGCGCGGCAGGGCTGCGCCCCCGAGTTTCAATCTGCCTCGTATTAACGAGCTGCTTGACTGGGATGTGACGCTGGCCGAGCAGCAGCTGCTCGGAGCGCAGCGTTACAGAGAATTAGCCGAAAGTTTATTCTTAGCGCTTCCTCTCAGCCCCAGCAACATGTTCAACAGCTTGTGCATTTTGTAATGCCTCCTTTCATCGCTATGGCAACCGTTAAAACTTAAGGTGTGTATGACTAGCCGCACTCCTAATGCTGCAGGCTGCTGGCAAAATGAAACCCTTGGTCTACATTGCTTTTAGTTGCTGTTGATTCAAAGGACCGCGGTACGCTGGGAAGGCAACTGGGAACATGTGTTTGCAAAGTACTTTAGGCACAAGAGTGTGATTCGGTGTTTAAGAGAGATTGTGAATCTGTTTTTTTTCTGTCTATCTAGTCATTTGAGCTGACGTAGAGGAACTATTGCTTCTGGCTGAGTTACTTCACCTCTTCAGGTAGTCCTGAACTAGCTTTGCCAGGGACGGTTTATATTCTTGCCTCATAAAATGCAGTCTCAAATAGTTCACAAGCAGTCGGGTAATAGGGGAGGGCAATAAGAACAACACAATCATGGGTAGATCGATAGGATGTAACTTTGTGCTGAGAAAGTACCAGCTTTTACCAAATGGCAGATTAAGAAGCCATTTCCTCTTGAAAGAACTTGCTTTTATACCTGAGTTACTCACTTCAAACACTCTGATTTCTCATTCAGCTGGTGGCTGTATGAGTCCACCTCAGAAAAAAAGGTGGATTGCCTGGGGGGCTGAAGCCTCCAAAATGTCACTTGGGTAAAGTGTCACTGAATCCCTATATAGCTTTTTATCACCACGGCGGCTATACCCAACCTGACTTTGGCGGAAGGAGTTGCATCAGCCTAGGGCTGTTGCCTGCAGAAGCGTACCCTGCTTTGCAGTGGATTCTTTCATTGCGAAGCCATTTTTCCTTCCTAAGAAACAACTTCACTGTGTATCAAATCCTGCAGCCACTAATAACTGTCCCTATGGAGAAATCCTACAGAATGGAAAAGGGCTGGAACCTATAGGGGTTTATAGAAATTAAACTGGATTCTATAGAAATTACTCTAAATAGTCACATAATTCAATAAAGGGTGCTACCCCTTCTGTAGGATTTTCACATCATATGATAAAGCTTAAGGGAAAATAGTATCCCTGCAAAGAGGATTGTTCAGATTGGTTTAAAAATCCTACAGAAAACTTATCCCTCTGTCTTATTTTTTCCGAGCTTTTTTGTTTGTATCAGTGGCTTGAAATCATATAACTGAGAGCTTTTCATGAAGAAGGAGCACAACTGTCCTGAGATCACACAGCCTACCTAGTGTTGCTTGCTGCATCTGGGAAAATAAATCCAGGTAGCCCTGCATTCTGAGGTCAGCTTTTCAAACAGGATGCTTGTAACACTTAAAGCCATTCCTTTCAGTTTGGGGGAAAGAACAACAAAAAAATCCCAAACACCTCTTCTTTTTCCCTCTCCCTCCAAATACCTAATCTTCCCAGAAACAGGGGACGCTTAGTCATTTTAAGCTGTTTCTTCAACCTGACTTCAGCTCAGTGGTGTGCCCTACAACCTGCAGAGATTTGGAGCCGATTAGGTTGCAGCTGCAAAATCAATCCTTTCCTTTTTTATGCATTCATCATTTTTTTAAATATCCTTAAATGATCAAAATACATTGAAGGAGAGAACATGGATAGAATAAATACATTGCTATCCATATACAATTTCTTAATTTTTTTTCGTTTGTACGCCAGAACCTGTTAAAAATATTTGTGTTTATATGGGTGTGTTGCATTCAAACTGGCATCTCCAGCTGCTCTGTATTTGGTGGTTAGTAATCTTTTCTATTATATTTTGAATGGAACAGATTTCTCCTGTCTAAAATAAGCATCCAGCTACAAGAAAGCAATGGCTACACTGTGGTTTGCTGTTTTGTTTCATGCTTAAAATACTGGTGCTCTGAAAAGACTGCAGGTAATGCTGAAACACTGCTGCTTCTAAGCTAGAAATTCTAAGCCGGACCCTCATCTGGTAAATATCAGCATAGCTGTATTGACTTGAGTAGAATTACTTCGATTTATACTCGATTTAGTGGTCTAAATTTCTTGTTTTGAGTTCTGATCTTCTCCAGTGCATGAGGAGGGGACCTCAGGGGTAGTAGTACAATATGCACCATAGTGTCCTGGGGAGATCTGCTCTGTTCATCATATCCAGAGGGATTATCCAGTGATGAGATGCTATACAAAGCACATCAGCCTGGAATTCAGCCTTAGGATTGTTTAAAACAAAACTGTAAAGCTAAACAATGACAACAAATGTCAACCAGCTCTGTATGGGGTATTTTGCAAAGGCAGACATAGAAGAAAAATGGACTGACACAGAAAATCTTGAAAAGAATTGTATTTTAATAAATTGCTTAAGGAGTTACTGTATATGTCCACTAATTCTTCCTACTTATAAATAGATGACAAAATAATAACAGTGAGGAGGACTGCCCTGATCTCAATCTCAGTTGGTCAGAACAATATTTCCTTACCTTCAGAATGGGAATCTCAGAGCTGTGGTACCTGAATGTGAGTGTATATATCTGCTCCCACTGGCAGGTTATTCTGTAATTGTCTGTGTGGTTTCAGGAACTTTCCTCTGAATAATCTGAGTTGAGCAATTGGTCAGTCACACGACACAGTCTTAGCACTTCACCCTGTTACCCACTGGCTTATCTGAGCACTAGAAGGAGATGAACCACAGCTCTGGCAAGTCTTAGGGTCTTTTTCTGTTTTACCGACTTATATGGGGATAGAAAAAGAATGCATCAAATGCTGAGGACAGACATTTGCTCCCAGTGCGTTGAACAGGCTGACTGTGGTTCTATCTCTGGATTTGTTATATAAAAACAAGATTGTCACAATCAGGACAGCAGTCAACAGGGATAAGAAAGGAAATAAATCTAAGGTCCATTAGAAACAAGACTACTGAAGCCTGTTTTTTAACAACCATTCCTTCACTCTACACCTTCTCATACTGTGCTGGAATATTCCTGTTGCCCTCTATGCCCTTTAAGCATCTATTCAAAATAGGGCAACCTGTACAAAAATACGGAGCTGTTCCAATAACAACATCCTTTCATGGCCATATTGATTCAGGTATTTCTCCCCTAAAAAAATGGTCAGTTTTCTTAAAATTGAGTAAGATATCATTGATGCTCACCATCTGCCACATTTAGCTGAAATGGGAAAAGAGCTTCAGAAGTTTGGAAGGGAGAGGGAAATGATGGACAGACAGAATGATCACAAAGAATTTATTTTCCATTGGAAGTCAGGAACCAGGGTGAAAAATAAAATGGCTTTTGAACTAATATTGGCAAACAAAAGAATCACAGAGCTAGTTCTTCACCTCTTATGAAGTCTTATGGCAATAACAGTACAGGACAAACACTGTAATACTCTGTGAAATGTTATGGTGTCCTAATATCTGCTCAGCTTTCACACTACTTGGCAGAGCAGAATATAAGTTGTTCAGGTTACAAAACAAGCACTATAGACAGTACTGAAATTGATAAGACTATGCCTGAGAGCAAGTCTTCACCACAGAGATAAATAACCACCCCAGTGGCTTCTTTCAGACTGGCAAACAATCTGTGAGGGTGAGCAGCTGGCAAGGAGAGCCTGGGACCTACTCCTGGCTCTGCTGCTCCCTGGTTGAGTGGTCACCTTCTCTTTCGTCACAGATTTGCTCTCCACGATAGGGGGGGTATTGTTCGTACGTAAGTCAAAGAAGCATCAGGACCATTCCTGAAAAAGACTCCCTTCAGAAGATGACACGAAGTGTGTGCTAGGAAGCCAGTTTTATTTCTGTGACTCTGTATTGGCTCAGAGGCTCCTATTGCTTCTGATATCCATTCAGAAGTTAATTTAATACCTACTTCAGTGGTCTAGTGGCCACAGGAATTTTCTGTAGCCAGCAAAGAAAAAGACACTCCTTTAAAGGCCACTTCAGAGCAAGCATATAGGTGCAGTTTCACAGTCAGTTTAAGCTAATCTAATTTGATGCAGGTGTCAAAACAGAATGGACACATCTTCTCCTCTGTTCCCAACCAGGCACTAACACGTGCTCCTTTTGTCAGTATTAGCGTTTGTGCTAGTATTTTTGTTCTGAGTTGTTTTCAATGAGATCTGACTGACCATGGCCATCTGACTACTAGTGCTAGCACAGGGGAGGGAGGTTAGATGTCCTCTTTCGCAACAGTGTAGTCTTAGGTTGGTTTAAGGGCAGCCATACCTTGATTTAAATTAAATAGTTAACCTGATTAGCATCCTGAAACTAAGGTGCAATACTAACTTAAGTGTCTATCCTTTCTTTTTTTGTCCCAAGATATTAACTCCTAGAGTTATTCTCTAAGTTGTGCTGTCCCCAAGCATTTTTACATGGCCACTCTGTAAACGAGATCAAAGAACTGAGCCAGCTGAAAAATGACCTGTGCACAAAAAAAATGGTAATTTTTCAGTTGGAGCAGTTCACCGTTCTGGTTCATGCTGACCATGCAAACTTGTGCAGGAACTGTTTAAGCTGGTGAAAAGCTGAACTGTGTTCTTCATTTCAGTACTCCTTATAGGCCACTGTGCCTGTGAAGTATTGCTTTACCACAGCAGGTCTCAGCCATGCCCTTTCCATGTCCCCTGAACTAGAGATGCATGAGGGAAAGATCCCTGCAGAAAGTTTAGCACCACGGAAATTTTTTGATGAAGATTTTGTAACTGGTTTATGACCCTTTTATGCCACCCAAATGTTTCCAAAGATCCCAAAACTGAGCTTCAAAATCACAACCATTGCATGGCTTTAATTAACTGGTGCTTGTACAATACATTGAACATGCACAGTGTATCTCTAAATGCTAATTGTCGTTATTGAGCCCCCATGCTTCCTAGTGCAGTAATAACCTGTACAAAGCCTAACTTACTGGTACACAAGATGCAATTGTGTATCTTCCTCAAGGGATATTTATCTTCACAGCGTGATTGCTCAGATAAATGCTAAAGTTTAAAATTCAGAAGTGCTTACTTCAGGGCATTACGACAAGACAACAAAAATATAAACTTGACAGAAGAAAAGCTTATGCACATAAATTATGTAGCCTTTTAATTGAAATATATTTCATAATAGATTTCATAGCCAGCAGATTCTTTTTCAAGGCATTTATTTTTTTCTTAAATAATAATAATTTTTAAAAGGCATTTTTTTTTGCTCCCTGTAGCTTTACAGAAATATAGACAAAGATTCTTGAACAGCAGAGCATTGCAATTTTAGCCATAATAGTCAACATAACAATTAGAACAGTTTGTTACAGGGACAGGGAATAGAACTATCTTCAAGAAATGCACTACAGCGAGTGCTGTTGACTCACTGGCATTGTGCACTGTTTCTCTTCATCTGAAGGGGAGCAATGCCACACAGCAGCTGTTGTAGGAATAGCAGCCACAGGAGACATTGTCTCAGCAATGAGAGGCTAGGCTGAGAGGCATAGGTTTATTTTGTTTTCAAACATATATACATTTTTTCCGTAGGAGTGACATGAATTTCTTAAATTCTCAGAGAGTCCCATACCCCCAAAAAAGAGTTTTGTGGGGTATTTTGCAGCAGTGCAATTCTCTTGCAAGTCAACTGCCCGGTCCACTGTAAATAGGACTGATTTTACCTGTTAGGCTAAAAGCAGCCTCAAGAGCTGGCTATAGCATGTGTAGCCTTGACCTATGGATTTACTATCTGCATTGCGGAGTGTTGTCCTGGCTGTAATATAGGCTTTTCGTGTTTGCCCTGAGACTAAGAAGGGCTGAACATGAGCTGCGCTGGTAGCCTGTTCTGTCACATTACCACGTGTCCTGTCTGTAGTAGTAGCCTGGACCTGTTCTAAGGGATCACCACCCCTCACCTGGAGTGCTTCAAAGCTCTCTCTAAGTCTTCACATCAGTTCCTGGGCAAACTATATGGAGGAGATGTGAAGCTCCTACTGGGGAGTAGGTATGGATCAGCATTTAACTGACAGACATCACCCAGAAAGGGAGGGCTATTTTTTCTGCTTCTAGAAACATGAAGAATTAGATCAGCAACAGCCCTTCGAGCCATTTAATTGAGGAGTTTTCTGCTTTCATGTCTGGCAGCTACACCTCTTTCCAGAGGTGTTATTTAATCTAGCCACCGAGTCACATCTGCAGTTTTAATTAGCATGTGTGTGTCTCTTGTTTTTCATTCTCCGTGTAGCACACCGAGCATCTATGCGTACCCGGCCCTTTAGAATGAGCACGTTTACTTTAAGTACCACCGGGCCAAATTCAGATTTTCGGTAATTTCCCTGTAGTCCTGTGGACCCCAGCAGAAACCCCTTAGATTTACACTCATCTACCTGAGAACAGAATCTGGCTCAGGGTATTTAAAAGCCCTTGTTATCTGTGAAGCAGCAATCGGGCTGCTTAGTGTTCTCATTTTTACCTTGTTAGTGGCAAGGTTATCTTTCAGTCTAGTTTTTCCACTGCAAGCTGTGGATCCCAGCACAGTGGTATATGCTTTAAGCTGTTCTCACCAGTGCAGAAGCATCATAATAATAATAATAATAATAATAAGTTTTAATAATAATGAGGGCAATAATAACTCCCAGCTAGCTGATTCACAACAAATCTTGAGGAGCTTTACGAAGGTGATCAGGTTCACTTATTTTTTTAGAGATAGAGAAACTGAATGATGAAGGAAGTTAGTTGCTTGAAGCCACCCAGGGAACAAGTATCAGAAATGGGAACAGAAACTTAGTCTCCTGTTGTGTGCTCTTTCCACAGGACAACAACGGCTATATCCTTAGCGTCCATTGTACTTCTGTTATTATTTGCATTTTCTTGCTTTAAAAAAGGGTGCATAGCATGCATCACAGAAGGCCCAATGTCTTTGGAAAGGACTGTCAGTGAAGAATAATACTGAGTCCTTCAGGTTTTATAAAGTGGTCTACTTCCATACCAGGTGATGTCTGTTGAGTGTATGAGTCTTTCTGTTTTGAATTTGAAAGTCTGGATACTCTACCCTTCAGATTCTTATTTCAGCTGGAGGTAAATCTAGAGAGGAAACTGGAGGTAAATCCTTTGCATGGGAGCTAACCCCATCCTCATCAGCTGAAAACTTGTTCCCTTCATTGCCACAGACTTGTTCTCAGATTTACTCCAACACAACCAGCATTGGAATCTTATTCCATAGTTCTGCCCTGTATTTTACTGATTTTTTTTTTCTGAGATATACTTTTGTCTGCTTGTCATATTTTACAATTCTGTCTGACATTCTAACAGAGAATGGTGATAATAAAAATCTTGTAATGTTAATGATCATCATTGTAAACAATTACTACAGATTAATTGCAAAAAGTTAAAAAAAAAAAAAGTGCCTGGAAGTTTTTAGCAGCAAAAGATCTAACTCTGGGAAAGGAAAGAGAAAAAGGGTTAAAACAGACTGCTGATGATCTTTCAGAAACCACGGATTTAATTCCCAGCACTTCTGATTTCATTAAGAACTGCAGCCTTTTCCACTGGCAGCACAATTCTTGAGCTTGACAAAAACAGATGGGGAGGATGGTGGAGCTGGTAAACTCCAGAAGTAGCACTCTGTCTTCTAAATCAGGAGGTCACACCTTCAAGTCTTGACTGAAGAACTCAATCTTCCCCAGATCCCACAAACCCTGTTATACAGGTACTTGCTTATATGAGTCCCTGAGTGACAGATTAAAAAGCTCCCTCCTGTTGACTTGTCTCAGTATGTTCCCAGGAAAAGATACAGTGCTCTGGGAAAAGAGAAAATACAAAAAACCTCATCAGAATAATGGAGGGTAGCTGCAGCATTCCTCAAGTGCCACATAATAACCTGTGCCTGTGAAAGGCTTACAGCTGGCAGTGCACGGTCAGAGGAGAATAAAGACTGTTTTACTCTTCTGGCATTAGCAACATAGCTACGTATGTCCTTCAGGAATCAGTATTAACTCTTTCCGCTTCGGGCACTTGGTTACCATTCTGCAGCCGTGACAGCATAATATTGAGGGAGAAAATAATCATTCTGAATCTTTGCATTCGTGAGCATGTAAATGGGATGTGTTGTCTACAGCACATAATACAAACTTTGGTTCTCTCTGTAAGCAATATCCCTTGGGCTTAGGGAGGGCAGCTTTCAGGAGAGAAATTCTGTAATTTTCAAGTCCCCTGATCCCTGAAGTATGTAAGATCAATTAAGGTACTCCCTTAATCTGTCCTGGATGGCTCTGATTTCTATAGATAACAATGGTTCTCTGTAACAAACCATAATTGTTCAGGTCAACTTTCTTCAGTGTCTGGCTAGTTACAATCTCTTGCACTCCAAAATGATTCTTTTCTGGCACTCTAGGGTTAGGATTCTTCTAATAATTTTGGCAGAGGAGTGTGCTTGTTCTATTCTGCAGGGATTTTCCCTGTGTGGAACTGCAGTATGCAGCTGTTGCTAATGTTGCTGCAGTACCCAAATTAGCTGCTCAAGATTTTGAACTGGTTGGGGTAGGACTTACATAAAAACAGGAGTAGAAAGAACATCTGTCTGGAGGACTGTTCAATTAAAAAAGAAAGTGAAGTCAGCAAATATGATTAAATGGAAGTATATTTGTAATATAGACATTGTTTTGCTTGCATAAATCAGTATTAGCTGATAGTTCTCAGTTGCACTTCCCCTCGAGTTATCAGGATGGGTGAATTATGCTCAGTGTGACAATATTGGGCAATTGTGGGAATAGTCTGCTAGGGAAGCTACAGACAAAATGCAGATGATTTCTGCTTTAAAGTAAATTCCTTCACTATTTGTTCTGTCAGATGCTATGGTTACATGAGAGCTGCCAGGGTGGCTTTGTCATATCAGAAATAAGTAAAGCTGATGTAGGTTTTCAATATGATATGTGATATCTATAAATTTGACTACTCTTTAATCAGAATGATACAAAGTCATCAAAGTTATTTTTTCCATCACAAATAGCCATTACAGCCATAACTTCTTCCAATACAGGACCACTCCCACCTGAAAAGACGTGACTCCAAACTGACTCCAAACTAGGCAGCTCTGGCTGAGTGGTTATATACTAAGATTTGACAAGCTTTATGAAGACCTAATCATGCTCTGAAGAGAAGCATGCAGAGATTTAGGCATTTATCCTCTTTTTTGGTTACAGAGATCAAACTCAGAAACTAGTTTTGACTATCAAATATGCATGCGGCCTGCTTATATGAGTACGCAGATGCCTGAAAAGTTTTCAGAATCAGAAATGGATGTCTTGAAAGTTTTTTCTTTTTTTTTCCTCCCAAAGCAATATATTAAAAGAAAAGGAGAAAACCTTTCACCTTTTTTTGGAAAGGCTTGATGAATAATTTTCCATTTGCATATCAGAGTCCACATATAGGAAAGCTTTACTATGGATGGGAAAGCGTACTTTGATTTTTAAAGCATACACATCTCCTGTTGTACATATACAATAATAATAAGGATGAATAACACCTCCATTAAGGTTTCCAATGTAATTTATGGTGAGAAGATTTACAGTCTGTAGCTGGTGTTTTGATGGATGAAATTTGTACTGGTGTCTCAGATAATGAATACATCATGTTGTGCTTTATGCTGTTTTATTCATATGAAAAATCTTAAGGAAGAAAGAAATCTCTATGAATAGGAGAAAGGAGGAAAATTCAGTTGGAAAACTGAGTTGCAAATGCCAGCTATGTTTAGGCTGTGGAGTTACACTTATGTAGAGCTTAGGCTTTTCACATGGCACTTCTACATTTGCTCAAGGAAGATGCTTTAAACAGAAGGGCCTTTTCAGGATCCCTGCACAATTTCCTAGTACTGCTGTTTCATAGGCTGATGGGAGTACGGCCTCACTAGATTACAAATTGAACAAAGCTGCTGCAAGGAGAAAGAAAAGTCATACCATCCCCATACCACCAGGTTTTCTGTGCTGGAGGGAGAATTCACACTTCAAAAGGCAAACAGCATAACTGCAGGCAAGAGGATCTGCAGAAGAAACAGCTTTCAAGCTCACTGGAGCTCCTTGAGAGACATCTCAGTGCCTCCCTTGGCCTCATCCTCTTTTTAGCATGTGGCCTACCTTTCTGCTCTAGCTCTTTATGTTGCTTTCCACCAAGAGAAGACTTGTGTCTATGTCTGAAGCCTTGTACAAGGTCCTGATTCCTGAGGCTATGAAAACATGAATATGCATATCCTGCTAACGGATCAGAGCTTAGCCTAGGGCTGGACACGGGGAGGTGGAAGACAATTCTCAGCTTCAGCTTAGCATGTTACCCTGAGCTAGCCATTTAGAGCCAGATCCAAAATAACATGTTTGCACCCAGTGTCCAACTAATGTGATTTAGGTTTTTAGAAGTATGTCTTTCCATACAGAGGTGCACATGCTGAACTGTCCAGGCACACTATTGCTCCAATCGACAAGCCATATAGCTGAGTTAATTAAATGCTTAGCCTAAGCCAGTAAACATTACTGAAAAGAAGACAAATGAACTATGTGTAGCACTTAACAATCATGATGAAAGGGCCTTCATAAGGGATATGAGCTCTAAGTTCCACAGTACAAGTGCAGTCTCCTTCAGAGCCAAGGAAGCTGTAGGAAAAAAGTCTTTTTGCCACAGAATTTGCCAAGACACTTCAAGTTTTGCTACTGTATAGTTGATCCTGCCATATATAACTGTGCTGCCATCCTAGCTGCACTTGCTATTAACAGCAGAGGCTCAGGAGCAGATCTTATCAGTGTATGTAAATATCTGATGGGAGGGTGTAAAGAAGACAGGGCCAGACTTCTCAGTGGTTCCCAGTGACAGGATGAGAGGCAATAGGCACAAAGTGAAACACAGGAAATTCTGTCTGAACATAAGAAAACGCTTTTTTTATGTGAGAGTGGCTGAACACTGGAACAGGTTGCCCAGAGAGGTTGTGGAGTCTCCATCCTTGGAGATACTCGAAACCCGACTAGACATGGCACTGAGCAACCTGCTCTAGGGACTTGAGGACCAGATGATCTCCAGAGGTCCCGGCCAACCTCATTGACTCTGTGATTCTACCCAGGACTCACAAAATTGATGTCCTGTACCTAAATACTGTGAGGATACTTGTCTAGTGGGTGGGATACTTGCCTAGAAGAGTGAGTGCCTAATCAAAGGTCTGGCACAGCTTTCATTCTGAAATCATTCAGGTGAAGTTAGTGGTTAGGTCAGTCACACAGAGAATGGGAGAGGCAGTTTTTCTCACTACATGAGAGGATCTTCATATGCCACCCAGTTCCCAAACAGTAGAAGCATGAAGGAGCCTGATGGTTGCTGAACTTCCTAGGTCTTAATAGTAGGGAACTGGACATACAACAGCTAAGGAATTAGTCATACAGTGGGTAACAGCAGCATCACCACTGTCATCGGTAGTTAGTGGAAGCAGATCCTAAACTTCAAAACATCAAAAAACCATTTGTTGCTGAGCATCAAAACTCCCCTTTCTGGTTCTGGACACACCTCTTTCTTTGTTATTTCCTATCAGCTGGCTTCAGCTTCCCCCGGCTCAGGTCACTGAATGCTGTGGGATTCCTTTTCATACCATCTGCACAAGGAGCATTGACTCTTTCCTCAGCGCTGTGAATGTCTCACCAGGAGACAAGCGTCTACCTTGAGGAATCAGAATGCTGAAAGTTGCAGCACCCAAGTCCTTTTCCAGGTCTGATCTCCTTTTTCTTTTGTGGCTCCCATTTCCCTATGCTAAAAAGTGGCCCTGACAATCATTCCCCACCTTGTGCAATGCCAAGACCATTAATGAATCCTGGGGAAAGTCTTTGAGATGGATAGTGCTATTTGTACACATTGACAATTACTGTACATACTCTTAATAGCACACTAGTTTAAATGGCATGCAGTTTGCAGACCTCTCAGATGTTGTCACAGATCTCCTGTTCTTACTGTCTGTTTAGTGTGGGAATATGCCCTTCAGCTGACATCTCCCACTTTCTAACCAGCAGAGTTTCAGGTTTGAAATGGGGATACAGGAACCAGAGTATCATCCTCTCCCCCATATGTGGTTGCTTTGCATTTTAAACCCTGCCAGCTATATAACACAAACTGTCAGTATTCACTAACTGTCTGAGCCCAACATGCCTTACCCAAGCAAAACTGCCATGGGAATCAAAGGGAGTATTTTCTGCGTCAGAGCTTGCTGGATTTTGCTTTAACAGCTTAATTTCCTTTCCTGAAATCACTCCTTGCATTATTAATCTGATGAGTTTTAAGACTGGGTTTATTCTTCAGCCTTTTTGTGGTGTTTTTATTACATTTATTTCTTATTTGTATTATAGTAATGATACCACAATGCAGAATAAGGCCTCATTGGGCTGTGAGCTGTATGCACAGACAGTGCCCCTGGAACATGTTGCATTGCTCGGTTTTTATAATGAAATTAGACTTCTTGGTTTTATATCCTACTAATAAGAATTTTCCCTCAGGTCAGTTTAGCACACACTGTAGAGTTATTTTTCCTCTCTTCTCTAATGTAGAATGAAGTCCACTTCTTAGCATCAGCTAACAAATGTTGTAATATTGCAGGATCCCAGGACATCGGCAGAGCTTTTGAGCTTGACTTCCTTTTTTCTGTGGCAAAGTAGAATTTCTAAGGCTTTGTATCTTTTGTGTCAAAGATCTATGTTCTTCTAAAGCACTGGAGGTGCTAACATGCTTTGTGGTGGGTGTAGGAGAAGGAAAAGAAACACTTGTGTTTCCATGAATCCTTCTTTACTAATCAAACTATATCATTCTGAAAATTCAGTGCTGAGTCTAAGCGGATAGACTAGTCTTCCTTCTCAGCCAACAGTGAGTAAAAGGACCACTTCCAAATGGGACATTGCTATAAAATGTCTGAATTCTCTGTGAAGGTGCCAGTTTCTGGATAAAGGGAGCCTAGGTTACTAGTTTAAAAGTCAGATTTGGGGGCATTTATGCTTTGGTAAGATGAATTCCATCCTAAAATAAACATAAGTCTATGAACTTAAATATGAAAAAGAGTCTAAGGATGGAATTAGTACAAGTCCTAAAATCTTTTACAGTGTTTTTAAAGTGTTTTGTGCCCTTCTGAAAATTTCTGTTAATTATAAATCGTACTGTTTAATTATTATTATAGACATATGGACAGCTCAAGAAGAGCAGTGTGTTGCATACTGAAATAAAATCTAGTAAAACAGTGAAAAGTATTGAAGTGTCATTTGGTGTTCCTATTAAAATGCTGAAGGCTCTGTGCCATTATTTAGTCATAGTTCTCATTAAATTAATCTGCAGACATCTTGTTTCAAAAATTGTAGAACCGTATCCTCAACTAATCTGAATAAGTAAAAATTTTTGAGGATACCTCATCTCTCTGCTAGTTGATACTACCTGAATGTCTAGCATAAAGATCTATAGTCCAGGATGGACCTATCACAGCTTTGTTTGACCTCTGGAATAAGAGAGATGGTAGAATCTGTGAGAACTCCTGTTTGTCAAATAACAGTTTTTGCTGGAGCCACGAATAGAGAAGCACCAAGAAAGCTCAAAGATGAAATTCAGCTTTTTCATACTTTGGTTTCAGGAGTACAATTCAGTCCAAAAGCTGTTTCCTTTATGTTTTGCCAGTCAGTTGTGGAGATGTGCAGAAAGGCCATAAAACATGGGAGGCAAAACAAGTGTAATGGGCTATTACAAGCAAAAGTCTTATGTCACATAATATAGCAAAGTGTTCTGATCACAGACTATGGCAAATAGTTCCCGAAGCCATAGCAAGTGGGTTGCTGATGGTCTACAGGGCCTAATTCACCATTGAAGTATACGGACTCATCAACTCAAGTCATCAGTTAGTCTGCAAGTTTAAAGCCAAAAACATTGGCTCAAAATTTTGGGAAATGGCTTATCTGAAATGATGCTTTCGTGTTATCTATTTTCTTTTAAAAAGCATACAGCATAACTTTTTAAAATAAAAATCATGCAGTCTGTTCTGTTTCTGAATCTAAGTTTCATTTACAGAATTTTTCATCCTTCAATTACTAGTGAGGAGCAAAGAGGGTTAGAAGAAAACCTTCATAGGGCATTCTCTGCAGGACCTCAGTGCCATTCACTTTCATGGTGTATTGCCTTTTCTTTTTTTTTTCCTTTGCAGCAAAAAAAGCTTAAGCTTTTTAGAATGTGCTCATCACCAAGTCTCTAAAGCTTAATCTCCACTGTTGGCTAATGTATCTGTGTCAGGGCAGGATAGGAAAAGATCACATCACCTTGCTGACACTGCTATGCTGAAAGATTTTTGTAGTGGATGCAGTGATGCCAACAGAATGTTTTTGTTGCCTTAGCTTATGTCAGTGAGGGAGATGGTGAAGGAAACAAACACACATAATACTCACTTTTTCTTTTTGGCATCTAACTAGGAGACTCTGCAGATATAGCATACTAGTGCTCCTGTAACACCACAGATTTGGCATGTTCAGTGCCTTGTATGACAACCTGTTCTGTGGCTGTAATTCTCCCAACATAGACACATTAGTACTTCTGTTTAGTCCTAAAACTCTTTAATTAGGGTTTTCTCCTCTGTGTTTTCTTAATGCCTGACACAGTGTTATCTTGGTCTTTTTTAGAAGCCCTTACTGCAATACCCACAATAATTAAATATTAATTTCAGTAACAAGGAAACTTTATGACTGCAAATTATCCAGTAAGATTTTTTTCCATGGAAAAGTCCTTGGGGGGGGTTGATGGAAGTTGATTTGGTCTTTGTAAAGATCACATGTCCTCCTTGGAAGTTTCCAGGTTAGTATTTGTTTGTATTTTCAGAGAATAAAATTTGAAGGAGAAGGGTGGAGTCTATACTCAATTATTCTTTATTGTCTTGATCCATTTCTGTTTTCTGAAACATGGACTAGAGATGATCGAAGTGATTACATGAAAGCCATCAAATCCATCAGGCTTTTTCAGTTCTAGTGCAATGCCTTATGGAAGCAGCAACACCATCTCCTGAACTGGTTTGGGAATAGAAGTTCTCCAGTTCTGAGATAGGTTTAATCTACAAACATATAAATATAACTATGCTACTGCTGGATTTTAACTGGCTCCTAGAAGTCATGTCTTGCATCACCCAAGCTAACAAGCCCTCCTGGAACAAGAGACTCTGGGGAGCTTATGTAGAACGCATGTAGGCCTTGAAAAAGGACTGTTATCTGTTTTATTTATATATTTGTATCAGCAAGAGTAGCTCAACTCACTGTCACTCTCTAATTAACTCTAACCAAGTGATATATTCTGTATGTAAGGGCCCCATCACAGTGCCTTAATTCTGACCTCCGTCATTCAAGTTTATTATCATTGCCCATGGTAAGTGTGCCTGTGTAATCTCTGAAGACCATAGTATTTATTCACTCATCTCAGATAATACCATAAAGTCAGATGAGCTGTTCCTATTCTGTACCATTTCTTTGCTCAGTCTCCATCCTCATCCTCATCAACACTTCTAAATCTAAGGATGGAGGCTGCTGTGAAGACTTCATGGGGATTGAGTGGAAAGAGGAAATGTTTTTCATGGGCTTTATTCATTCCCTTTGCAGTGGAGCCAATAGCACTGCTTCCTCTGCAAGCGAACACGCACACAGATGCCTGATAACAACCCAGGGAAGGTGCGAGAGAGGTCTGAACAGGAAAGAAATGAAAGAAATAGAGCAAACTTCTTCCAATCCTCTCAGTTTTTGTGTGTAATGGAATTATTATGAGGGAAGATAGATGCTATCATATTAAATACAGTTTCAAAGCCTTTTCATCTTGCTTTGCTTACTTTTGCATGTAAGAACTGTACACTAGATCTTTCCTTTATGGTTTTCTCACTTTATTTTGTGTATGTATGAAAGAGTGAAGTTCTTCTTTCATTTTAATCACATATGGAGACTAATAGCAGGCTACCACCACTTCTCAACCCCATCATCAGGCAAATTTTAGAAATAAGTAAGTTAGGCTCCTGCTTTAGCAATATCATGAACAGAATATCCCCCCATCCTGCTCCAGCCACTGCATTTGTTGGTAAATGTACTGTTTGACTTCATACCATTATCTGGTGATGATACATAACATACAGTTGCTTTTTTTCTTTTTCGATGTCTTTTCAATTGGAAACTGATGTTTTGTTTGCTGGCCCGGAAGCACAATGCTCTGTGGCATTATGACTTACTGTGTTGGCAGTGCTGTCACTTTGAGTTCCCATCACAGCCTTAAGCTAATAAGGCAAGTGTAACGTTTCTGAGCTGTGACTAGACTTGGGCAAATGCCCCAAAGGATTTTCTAAAGATTCTCACATACATTTTCATGTAATTTCACATTGACTACTACTACTCCCTCCTCAACAAAGTCTTGCAGATAAGCCTTACTAGCGCTTGCAGTCATTTTGAACACAAACTCGTTGCCCTAAACATCAAGGTCCTCTACCATCTACCCCACTTTCCTATGCATCTGTTATATTACCTGCATTTTATTTGCTAGAAATGCCAGCCTTATCACACCTAAGACTCACTCCCAAAGGTGTTTTTCTGCTTTCCCTTATTCTCACCTCAGTGAGGGAAGATATTCCCCAGGCAGTATTTGAACTATCTTCCTCCAGAGACGCTCCTAAAACCACAGTGAAGCCCTGCCATGTACAGTGTGTGTGTAGGGGATTCAGTTTGGCTGCTATTTACAAAAGAGTGAAACTTTTCAGCATAGGGATGACAGTTCTTTGAAAAATAAAACAAAGGCATTATATCCCAAACCTGAGCTTTACATCAGCAGAGTTTCCGCTGCCGTTACCCAGAGTGGATATTCAAGGCAGGGAGAAATTTGCATCATTTCTCATCAGTGCTTTTAGATCTTACCACACTGGCATGAATAAGAGGACCTCTTCCATCCTGCTCCATAATATTTGACTCCTACAGAAAAAAAAAAAAAAAACCTGTTATTCTTGCAAAAGAGAATAAATAGCAGCTGAAGAGCTGTTTATCAAGAGGTAAACTGTTACCTATTTATTAACTGACTGTGATGTCTTAAGACCTGAACTTTGATATTATAAGGCAATCACGATATTAAAAAAACAAAATTTAAGTGCTTTTAAAACCGTAAGTATTTTTTGTCATACTTAGCATGTAACTTTTTTTTTGCAGTAGTGTAATGAACAATCCAATACTTAACTGACTGATAGTTCTTTACATAGTATGGGATAGATACATGGTCTGCTATGGTACTTTCTTCTTATTTCACTTAAATGTGTGAAATAATAGATTATCCTCTTCCACTACAGAGGTTAAAGAAGTACAGAAATCTTGCAGTTACAATGCAGTGAAAGCATAAGTAACAATGATTAACATGAAGAAGCAGGTGGAGAGGCACTTTTTACTTCAGGCAGCTTGCTTGTGTGTCCTCATCCACAAAAAATGGCTGGTCTTGTACCGACTGTATTCTGCCTCTGTATGACAGTTGTTTTAGTTTCCATCATGTGCATAAACATGAAAATCATTACTTTTATATTTTTATATAGTTTATATTCTGGTATTTTCAATAATTATCCATCTTCCAGGTCAGATAGATTGAGGTTTCATATTAGGTAGAATATTTTTATGCCTAAGATGGAAGATAAGAAATTCTTCCAGAGAAATGGGAAAATAAGGTCATTTATTCTTGATCTCCCTACTTTTCTGAGGCCCAGCTTTTCTAGCATAACTATGTTAAACTTTATGGAGAAATGCTAGTGGAGAATTTCACCCTTATATTCCAAAGCTTTTAATTACTCACTTTTACTGTTATTTTCATCTATGTACTGTATGCTTATCAAAGTGTGTTTCTTTGCCACAGCTGGAACAATCAAAACTCCTTTTGTTGCTTATAATAAATAAATGCTCAATTGTGAGAATGTCCTTAGGGAAAGTTCATTAAAAAAAGAAATGAAAATGCCTAGAAATAAATGGTTACTGTGATTGTACTTGTTTTGATATAATATGCAAAATTTAATTTGGCTCTGTTATGTTTGGGACACACACACACACTCACAAACACACATACATATGTACTATAAAAGAGGAAACTTGAAAGGATGTTTTATTAGCAATAGTATTTCAATTTTTTATTATTATTTTATTACAAATCTTTATGTTATGACCCCATTTGATGCATGTGCATTGCTGTTTAGAGAAAATGAAATCTATTATTATTTATATTATTGTTGGCTAGGGTCTCCAGCTGCGATCTATTTGTGTATCGCTTTTGTACTGGGAACTGTGCAAACGTAATAACAGACTGGCATTGTCCTGAAGATTTTCAGCTTGAATAGACAAAACATGGGCAGAAAAGCAGAAAGGCAAAATGACTAAGCCAAGGTTACACAGGTCAGTACCAGAGCTGAGAATCTCACTTGCTTGATGTAATTCTTGGTCTGCTACCATACCCAGAGGGTTGTGAAACTTTCTGAGATGCCAAGACATGGACTCATGGACTGAGGGATGAGCACGAACTGGAAAATAGATTTCAGTGGGGATGGCTCCTTCATAAATGGTTACATTTCCTTGTTTTAGCAATCACTCGTGTTTTGGTTGTGCTTCTTCAATTACTGGTATCTCATTTAGGAAATAAAAGAGAAAAAAAAAGGTGTCGAGAACCTTTTATAGGTGTTTTTTTGAGGGAAATATAGAGTGAGTTCAGTTGTGGCTCTTTGATTAATTCTCTTCAAGTGGGAGCAACTATCAGAGTCTAGATGCAACTTACATCTCCAAAAACACCTGAATTTCTAATTGCTGGAACTGCACTGGGTGTCACAAGTGATTTGCTATTCTTACCTCATCCCACATATTCTTTTTCTAAGCATCCACCACTACTCACTTTCACAAACAGATTCTGTCAGTTCTTATGTTCTAAAACAGGGATGCTATTTTCTGTTCCTAGGATAGTTTGTGTATTTTATTCACTGACAATTTAATTTGAAGGTTCCTCTCAGAAAAGCTGGAGCAGAGATTGAATCCAACTCTCTGAAATGGACAAATCTTCCCAAGATGAAGAAGGACCTGAACCATATGTTTTTATTTTCAGTATGATCTCCCCAAAACTGGACTTTTGTATATGATACCATCTTTTTGCCAATAATAATTTAAAAGCATTCAGCCCTGCTTTCATTTTTTGGGGACTATATTCAGGTGAAAATACCAAATTTAAGATAGGGAAGGGTAAGGCTGAATACTCTCTCTTCAGCATTTCTTATTAGTTAGCTGCAAGGATGCTGCCTGCTTAGCTCACTGACTTTAGGTAGCTCCCTGCTCTGTGTTTTAAACTCCACACTGAAAAAACTAACACCTCTTCTGCACAGTATAGGAAAAAAAATACAGGCTTTTAAAATAGAGGTAGCTGATTTTTAGAAGTCTGAATCATCTAATGATCTCGTTTACAGGCTTATTTCTATAATGATGCACAGGTTAAGCAGTTGCTGTGAACTGCAGATTTACAGATTCGGTACTGAGGGTGAAGCTGAAGCTTCTACCTCCCTTCTGTCATCGTGCCGTTATTCTGTACAGCTGGCCTCTACATTTATTGACTTTGCTGCTGTTGCTTAGAAGAGAACCGTGTCCAGATCTGCCTTTGAATTGTGTCACCTTCAAAGAAGGCTTTTAAATTAAATTGTCCAAGCTGCATGCTATAGTTTTAGGGAGCTTTCAAAACAAGAGAGTTCTGTTTGCTGCATCGCCAGAGTGAAATTACAGGGCAAAAAGCTGACACGAGGAGTGTATGATGTTCTGCTGTGCCTTGCTTCTTCACTGCTGTCTCCAGGTGAACGTCCTGGGACCCTATCTTAGTTGTCTTGGATTGTGCGCCTTTCATGACTCAACATCACAGTCATAGTGGCGTGTGACACGGACAACCCTTCTGTGCAGCCCTAGGTTTATCACTTTGCTTGCTTAAATGTGCCAGCTCTGAAGCTCACCTGACAGGATGACTGTCTCAGCAGTCCATTGACATGATGACATCCGAAGTTTCAAATGTGAATATCCAGACTGAAGTACTATTTGAAAACATGCAAATGGTCAAATTGCCAGAGATACTGAGGTCTCAACTCCCATAGATGTCAGAACAATTAACAATTTAAATATGATTTGGGGTGCCCACCTTCAGATTAGATCTCTAAGAATTAAAATTATGTTTATTAGGAAAAAAAAAAAAGAATCATTTCCAAGCTTTTCCATTTTATTATTGTTCCATCACATGTAATATTCAAGACTTTAAGCCTACAGTAAAAGTATTGGCAATCAAATAAAAAATTAATAATCATAAAATAAAAAGGGTAATAATAACATTTATTCTAATAAGCACATGGTTTAAGCCAGTAAAATAAAAGGGAATAATTGCCATTCTTCAAGCCCATTACAAGGGGAAGGAAAAGGGAAGAAAGTGACTGCAAAAAAAAAAAAAAAAAAAAAAAAGCCAATTGTATTACTAGAAAAACGCTATGTCAGTGTGTTAGAAAACACATTTTCTAAAGTTTTAGCAGGCTTAGCCATCAATAAATTTCAAGAAAAATATACCCTTTATACATGCATTTTTCTGCAGCTTGTCTGCATTTCTGATACATTGTTTAAATGGGTTTCGCCTGCCTTAATAAGGCACATCATTTGAACAGAAACCTCACTGTGTGATAACAGGCAACACATAGCGAAAAAATGCCTCAAGGTTTTTTCCTTGCTATATTTGGCTCTCTGGGCTAAGTCGATTTGAGTTGGGCTGATTATAATAAGCCAGAAAGTCACTACGAACTAATTATTTTCTGTTCATTTATGTGATTAATGGTGAAAACTTGGATAACTTTTACATATCTTGAGTCCCATATAATTAATCATCTTGAACTTTGCAAAAAAATAAAAAATAAAACCCTCAAGGTGCCCCTGGATTTTCTTCCAAAGCATTGGAGCTTCACTGGCATTAGCTCATGCGACTGACAAAATCAGGGGATGTTTTGCAAAGAACTGACATGTTTGTGTAAGTCCTCAGAGGGCATTGCTGCATTCCTTCAGCCACCAAAAGACTAAGGAATTAAAAAATGTGGTAGCAAGTAAGTTATTGGGTGAACTATTCACAATGCTGGGGGGGAAAAGAGAGAGGAAAAAAAATAATAAAAACTATCCTCCAGAGGTTGTATGTCTTGGAGGAACTGGTATGGGGGAAGACAGTATTTTGGGGGTCAATTCTTTGGCAGCCAATCTAAGCTGCTAATATGCCCAAATCCTGAGGTGTATGCCAGCATCTGAGAAAGTTAAAGCACCCTCTTCACATTGTCAGAGAAAAGAGCTCTCTACCATTCCTCCATTTCATTCTTATTTTGCCCCTCATATGCCATGTATGTAGAACTGAAATCAAGATTTGTGCTCAAAACATTAAAAAAAAAAATCTGTGCTACATCTTTCTTCAGGTGACTCACATTGCTTATTCTACGGAGAGAAGATTGGCACTGGCAGATGAAGAAGGTGAATACTGCCCATCAGGAAGTGAAAACGATCTCTTGAACAACCCTGTACAAATGCCAAACAGCAAACCCTTCTAGTGGCTCAGATGTGTGTGAGAGGCCAGCTTTGCAGCAGGACATGTGAGTCCTAAGTCTGGACTTCCATCCTGCATCATGACAGCTGCAGAAATAGCAAAACAGTTTGGGTGGATGCTGAAGTCCACATGATTCTTAGGGAGTGCTCGCACCAAAGGAATTAGCTGCTAAAATCATCTACCAGAAATTACATAGAAAGAGAATTCTTAGATCATGTAGACCTCCAGAGAATTTAGCATTATCATGTCTGCTCTGTAGCCTAAAAAATGAAGATGAGACTGTTGGTCGCAATAAATTGTTGTCACACAATGCTTGTGATTCAGTTACTAGCATTCAGATATACCATTTTCTCCTGTACATTTGCAGCTGGCAATACTAGACAGTAAAGCCTTTTAAATATTGGCCCTTTTCACTACCCTTCAGGTGGCCTGAGCCAATTCCACTAAAAATTAGCTAACCTAGTGGTTAATGCATGGTTTAGGAATCCTTTGTACCTAGTTATTAGAGGGTTTGAATTTGTTATTGACTAAGCATGAAGGCCTTTGCAGAAGCTATAGGTGGAGCGTCACTTGTCCAAAGCCTGGGAAAGTGGCTGAATATGGAATATGAATATATTTGAATATGAATGTATAATTATCATTCCATCCCTGGTCAAGCTGAAGTCACAGTCATCACTGTGAACACTCAAGGAAATTGATCCCTTGGTCTCTTATGTGTAAGCAAAATTCATCTTTGGGGAGATATCTTGGAGCCACTTCTCACTTCCAGGATGGTTTCTTAAGAGGACAGTTTACATTCATTCTTCAAAAACCTCTTTGAATAACTCTTACAACTACACACTTTGCAATTACTTAATCAACCTTGGTGCTCTGTTTAAAAGTTCTCTGTGATTTTAAATGTTTGAAATGAAGGTGTCGGGAAGTGGCTGTGGCAAGCGGACCTTGGCTGAATGGTCTAGCTGTATCCACTACTGCTAATGTCCATTTGCCATTGATTATTATGTGCTCTGCTATTTAGATGATAAAGTACCTATTGGTGCAGACTGGACAGTAATGTCTTGCATAATTTCAGCAAAGAAAGAGGAAAGAAAAGTTGGCATGCTGGCTCTTTGACAAATGGCTCCTTTTGTCAGAGTCAGTATCTCCATGAAGGAAGGCAAGAAAAAGAAAACCTGGTGAGAGAGCTGGCAGATAAGCATGAATTGACAGTAATTACTTGAAGAGGGCCTAGCAGAAATTCTCTGATATCATACTTCTGCTGGGAATACACTAGAGGATCATCGTATTGCGCTGTAATTCTTACACCCTTCCCAGTCATTCACTTTGCCTCACAACTGAATTAGCCACTAGTGAAAAGTGACATCCTTTTGTTTAAAAAGCACAGGGAAGGGAGACTGCCTAAGGGTTGGAGCAGAGGATTTTCTGGATACAAATATTTTATCCTTGGCGAGCGTATTGACTCCTTATTGTCTTTAGACAGTACAAGATGAAGACACCGACTAAATGTAAACATCTAGGTAGTCATACTAGATTCTCTCTATAGTCAGTGGAAGAAAATAGGAACTCAGAAGATGAGCTTCATGTCACCCCAGAACAGCCATCTGAGGCAAATCACATAAATCACATCCTGGTTCTCTCCACTGACTACACAAGGTGTCTCAAGTAACTAGATCAGATGTTGGGGCTCAGGATCCGATCATAAGTGACTAGGGCCAGCCATTGAGGAAAGTAATGTAAATATGTGCGTAAGATTATCATTATTGAGAAAAATCTTTAGAGACATAATTGCCACTAAAGTTCACTTGCCTTCAATGGGAGCTAAGCATATGCATATGCTTAAACAACCATCCAGAATTGACTTTTTGTTTTTGAAACCAAGTTTGAGGCCAAGATTTTCATATTTTTTCAAGCATAGTCTATCTGCCTGGCAGCCCGTGCGTAACTATGTCCCAGTCCCTTGTTAGTAACTATTATAGATAGCCTCCAGTATCCATTCAAGCATTCAAGTCTCATAGGTGCGGGCAGCCTACAGGGTTCTCAGGCAGCTGTGTCTTTCCTTCTACAGCACTTTTAGAGTATATTTAACTTCTGTGCTTCTGGCCTGGCAGCATCTGCCTATTTTAGCTGGATATTGCATGACCAATGTGATGTAATGACTGGGATCTTTTTCTAGAAGCATCTCAACGTAGGTGCTATGACAGCAGATGTTTTTAGTAAGCAGTGTCCCCTCAGGCTGGATTTAGGCTGGTGAAAGGGCAGAGTGGAGATACCCAGACTGCACTCCATGGACCACCCATTTTGCATGTGATATCAGTGTGACCATTCTTTCTTTTCCCTCCGCCCAGCCTTTTTCTCTTGTCCTTTTCAGCCCAACAACAATCTTCTGTTGGCTTTGATGGGTTTCTAACCATTTTCATCAATGCTTCTGAAGACCGTTAATATCCTAGTCGCAAGTGATCCAGGCCCTTCAGAGGTATGTTACTCACAGAAATACACCTATTCTGAGATTTAGACCTTGTACTTGAGCAGCTGAGCGATTCTGTATTTTGATCAACTCTTCTGAAGTACACATTGGAAGTTTTGGCTAGTGACACCCAGAAATACCACTTCTTAGTTCTTGTTTTGTGCTTTGTCAGTCAAAGTTATTTTAGACTCAGAAGACCACAGGAGTGTTTTTTCAGTCTGTCCTAGTCTAAACATGCTTGTCTTTGGAGATAATTAACTAGTCCAGCTACTTTGCTAATGTTACACTTTATCACCTAACCATGTGATAGGGTAAAGTTCATGGAATCAGCTTGGTTTCACATACTGTAAATCTGAGATGCCCACAATTCCTCTGCAAGCTTGAGCCAGGCCTAGAGAAAGCATCAAAACAGTTTGGGTACTGCGTTGGGTCTGAGGTGGAACTGAACTGTTATTCTGAAGACCTCTGCTATATCAACTTGCAGACACCCAAACCTCCTGGCCCACTCCCATTTTGACTCCAGCATTCCACTGTGCCAGATGCAGGTAGTGGCTATTTTATGTCTACTATTACTTAAATAGGGCTAGATGCTTTTGGGGGGTGGGGAACATGCTAGATGCATGCTAGCAGGATCAAGACAGTGCAGATGTTCCTTCGTGATTTGAGAGGAAGCATGTAGCACTTTGATGTTGGTATTTTCTGCATTGCCTCAGATTAAGATTACTCCTTGCTAATTCCTTTCTGCCCAGCACCATGCCTTCAATAGAAAGAATGGAGATTTGCTTCCAATCTCCCTCTTTCCCTCCGCCCTTGTGTCACGCGTGTGCCTTCATAGCCTGTGGCTGAGTGATTACCGTACTCTGTTCTAAGATATGAGCTGACTCAGATTTGTTTATTCTTAGTTGGAAAAAAGACCTGAGCATGCAGAAATGCTCTAAACTTTACATCATCCCATAAAAAGGAAGTTACTCCTACTTTCTGCCTTCTGAAGCAAAAAGTTCACACACCCCCTCCAGGGAACTTTCAGTGGTGTTAGTAAAGATAAAAAGGCATAACCTCTCCACAGCCAGTAACAACACCAAAACCCCATATGACACAGAAGATAATCTAATCTTCAAGTTTTAAGTAAATGTGCAATGGACCCAATCTCCAGTAAGCATTATTTGTTATAACTTGATAGAGGTCAGCAAGGCAATGTGATTTATGCCAACTGGCAATCTAGAATGGGGGAAATTCTAATGTATAACACGCATACTCTTCATTTATTATTTATTATGGCTATGATTTTTATTGGTTTTGTGAAATTTTGGAATACCAATGAAAATGGAATTCAAAGAAATTTTGAGTGCCATCAAATTGTTCTTTGGCAGCACTGATTTTGCAGTAAGATTAGATTGTACATTAATGTTTAATTTGCCTTTTATTGTAGTTTTAACTGCCTTTTTATTATATATATACATATTATTGTGAAGTGCCCTGGGATGACTTTGTCAAGAAAGGTGCCATATAAACAAAATTGATCTGATGATAAGCAGAACAACAATCAAACAAGTGAGATATTTCCTAATAAACTTGCATATGGCAATATACCATTAATGTCATTTTTTAGCTTCATATTTTTACTGGCTGAAAGTTAGGGAGATGACAAGTTAGTACTCCCTATTGGATCTTTGATTGACAACTTTACTTCCATCAGCCCTCTTCTGCAAACTGTGTTAGAAAGGTTTAATTGTGTTTGTAATTAATTGGATTTTAATCAGACTGTATAAAAGAAATTGCAGAAGTTAAAAAAAAAAGCAGCAAAAAGCCTTCTTTTAACATATTGCTAGGGATGCAAAAATATTCATTGCTATGACAGTTTGAATAGTGAATTAAAATGCATTCATGATTCAATACAAAATTGGTTAGATTAGTTAGCATTTGAAGAACAGTTTCATATATTCCAGAGGAAAAAAAAGAAACCCAAAACATGAAGCTTAGTTTATTTTAAACCAGGCGTCTATCGTGTTGAATTGAGCTCTCAAGAAAGGTATCTTCCAAGCCTTTTAAATTGCTAGTATTGAAACTCGTAAACATTCATTAATAATATTCTATGGGAAATAATTTTCTACTCCTTTTGCGTAACATTGCGGCATCTATTGAAATAATATTTTGCCATATCAGAAAGATAAATCCTAATAAGGAAGGCAATTAAAGCCAAGTGGAGAAACAAAAACTTCCATAATGTTATCTCTAAGTACCAACTGGTAATGAATTGAATGCAGAAATCTATGTGGGAGTTCACAGTCTTTTCAGCGTCTTCAGGATCGGGATGAGTGGGTTGGCCCTCATTCCCAGATTCACTACTTGCCTGCCTCTTCCATCTCCCAAGTCCTCACTAAATCTGGGTCTGTAGAGTTTTATGCATGCAAAAAGGCTGACCTAAGACTTTAACGCATCTGGGAAGAGAGGCATTTGCATGCTCCAGCAATTACTATTTAAAGCTGTTAAACAGAAGAAGAAAGAAGTGAAGCATAATCAAAAGTAACAAGTGGCTGGCAGAATCACTAGGAAAATAAGTCTATGGGATGAGTGCCAGAACCACCATTTGGGTGCCCCCAACCTTTTTTATAGGCCATCCTATTGGGTCTGATGAGATTTAGTGAGCTGCTATGACCAACCTGTGAAACAAGCAAATGGTGGAAACTTGAGCCAAGGGTTCAGGTTCTTCAAGGGTTCAGTTGTTAGGGTTGTGAGGTTTTTAAAGTTACTCTCCATAGCAAACTTGCATGGGTTTAACTCAACTGAAATTATAGCAATATCCAAATATGACTAACAGAACTGTTTGGATGTGAGCAGATGACTGGATTAATCTCCTCAGGAGGAGGAAGTCTCTCTTAATTTATTTTCCCTCCTGCTACTCTCCTTACTTCCTTCCCTTTGGGCCATAACAATGCCATCTTGTACCTTCTACTTTTGTATCCTTCCTCTAACTTTTGTTACATCAAGCAACTTCTTAAAGCACATTCTTTGGGGGAAAGTAAACATTTACGTGAATCATATAAGTCACAGCCTCAGTTTATTCATACTTTTCTGTCAGCCAGTGAACTCAATGCAGAAAAAAAAAATATAGCAAAATAACAATACTAAGCCAGTGTTGTGGGTCCCAGTTGTACCGATTCAGACTTAAGAATCTGCTTTTGCCACACAGAAATAAGGAAAAAGTCTCTTTGACACACACTTCCAGGCATAATGAATTTCTTCTGCCTAAACACTTTTTTTTTTTTCCAGGACATTTACCCAAGTGTGAAAGTCCTTGCTGAAGTTTTGTGCTGCTGCTTCCAAGCTGTTCCCTCTGTCACCTTCACTGCGAAGAAGGAATGACTCTTCTGTACAGCATCCCCAGTAGTGTATTCTTTAAGGTCACCCAGGAAGGAGTTAGCTGTACATTAAGTTATACCTTGCTGATAACAAGATGGATTTAGAAAGTGATGAGAAATGACAGGATACACATGTACATTAAAGCAGATGACAGGAAATTGAAAACATTACTGTAACTTATTAAACATTGATTTTTCAGACATTCCTTGATATTGTTTGACGAAAACAAATGTTAACGGTAACAACAGCAGAAACATTCAGAAGGGAATGTGGTCTGATTTTGGAGCTGGGAGTAAGAAGCAAGACTGGAGAGAGTAAGAGAACAACTCATGAAAACTGTGAGTCCAGCTGCTTAATACACATTTAGAAAGCATCAAAGTGCTATAGTGAGGAGTAGAGCCTAAAAGCCCACAGCAAATGGGCAGTTAGGATATAACCTCTATTTTTAAACTCTTGACTTTGGATGTTATTTTGGAGAAAGAAATTTTGGATGCTTTTGGCTTAGAGACATCTAAGCGAGACTGAACATTGCCAGTTTATTGATGTAAATATATACTCTGCCTTTACCAATTTTCTTACGCTCAATTAATTTTTAAGTTTGAAATGTTTTCTGCAAGGAGGTATTCTACAAGTTGTTGTTCCTGTCCCAAACACTGATTCCAGCTCAGAGGGATATTTAGAGTAGTATCAAGGATCAAATGCTGATAGTCATACTCCTGTTGATAAGCACTTTAGAAATGTGATGGTTTATCTTCAGGTTCCATTTGAATTCAAATTAGATGAACGGATGCAAAAGGCTGCAGAGTCAAATATATTCATTTTAATTAAGCTTTTCTCCAGAAATCAGTTAGGAATAGATTTCTTTTGAAATAAACCAATGCTAAACCTTACTAAAGATTTTGGACTGTATTTATTGAACAAATTAGTAGTCTTTCAGCAGTAAAGAATCAGGTTTTAAGAGTATGTACAGGATGCTATACAGTGTTTTAACTAAGTAGGTGCAAACTTCAGTGCAGCAGGGCAAAGAGAGGAAGAAGCATGGCAAGCTGAGGGTGGAAAGCAAGGCCAGGTCAGGCCACTCATGGTGACAAGGAGCAGATCAGGGAGGCTCACAGTGACAACCGCGACAGTGCTCGGGGCTAATTTCATTGCTGTCATTCAGCCCTGCTTATATTTAGGGTCGCAGCCTTGCAATAGTATTGGTATATTGCCTCCTGATAGCTGTTGTCTTAGCTCAGTAAGAAAGGGCATGATTCTTGTCCATTCATTCTTGTCCATGAATATAAAATTATTGCCCTCTCATGGCAATTATAAATGGTAGAGGACCAGCGTCAAGGCCATTTGTCCGGTATTGAGGACTTACTACTAAGCACTCTTCCTTGTCTTTGCCCACCCTAAAATGGGGAGGCCTTGCCCATGCTGCCTTTTGAGAACGCTCTCTTTCACATTCTGGTTTTGAACCTCTCCGTAGAGATTTCCTGGGATAATGCTAATCAGCAAAAGCCAAATCTGTGCCATAAGCAAGATCATCATTAGACAGTATAGATGATCATGTGCCAGTGCTTGAGCCTATGTTTTGACCCCTTTTCGTTTATCAGTATAGATGTACTCTTTGGCACCTGAATTGGACCTCTTTGAATTATGCATTAAATACAGACATGTTATTTCATTTAGTTTATATATGCCATGCAGTAATGCTTCATTCTCTGATGCATACCTCTGCAAACAGACTGAAACAGAAAATGTCTTTTCAGGGAAGAGATTTGAAAGTACTAAATATATCACTAAAAATGTAGACTCTTGATTTGATTAGAAATTTTTAATCAAAACATTTTTTCAACATCTGAGCACTCAGGGTTTTTGGTAGAAAATGTTTGTCTATTTTTTCCTGTATCTTTGAAAAAAAACAAACCAAACAAAACAAAAAATATACACAGTTGTGATACCTGCTTCTTAAAAATCTGATGTTGCACTTCAGTATATTTTCCTTTCCTGTGTTTACTTTCTAGAAAACAGAATAACAACAATAGACATCATTTCACCATTATTTAAAATTAAACAAATATTCTGGACATTTCCTACAAAATAGTAATTTCTTTCCCTGTCCATGGGAACTGCTTAACCAGGGGTTTGGGGGTGTCCAAGTTGTGTGATATTTGTGATGTTCCTGAATGTTACTGATGGCTAAAGCATAAGAAAAGTTAGTAAAGACCAAGTACCTTTTTCTTTTAAGTGTTTATTTTTTTCTCCTTTGGAATGGTATCTACTTCCATGTTGTAATAGCACTCTTACTGTACTCATAAGGGTCTAAGGATTCTTTGTCTCCATTGTAAGTGGCAACCTATGTCATCTACCATGCTAGAACTGCTGAGTTGCTGGCATGTTGTTTCCTAGGCAAAATACACCTGAGAGTGAAATGGCAGCTAGGTGAGTCAGAAAGTAAGTAGATGTTTGCTGGCTTTTGTGGGTGACGCTGAGAATACTGGCACTCTGAAGCACTAGGTTTCTGGCACCAAACTTAATTGCAATGCAATTTGGAACGTGTTCAGCACTATTCGTATCATTGCAAGTTTTACACATGGCACATTTTATGAAAGCCTTCCCTGGGGGTATTCAACATAATGATACTTTGAAATAAAAAGTAAACCTTTCTATCCAGAAAGGCGTGGTATTTTTTTATTCCTCTATGATCATGATGTTTGGGTAAAGACTAAGAAGTCCCTAAGGTGGGTCTCTCAGTCCTTCATGGAACGCAGTATTTAATTATTACTTTATTGTGCAGTAAACAGAGATGCAGTAAAATCTATTTATCTACTCAGGGCTGCACAGACATATAACATTAAAATCCAGTCCTCCAAATTCTGAGACCCTGCTCCTGCTTTTCTGGTCATTTAATATTGTCTTAGCTATTTTGATAGTGCCATCAGGCAAAAAGGCACTTCTTTCTGAGGAAGGACTTTTTATAACTCTTTTATATTTCTTTACAGTTATGGCTATATAAGACACTATGCTGTCATCTCTTCAGGGCTTGTGATGGGGTTAGACATTGCCTACAATAGTGGCTGAACTTGGTATAATAAATATCATGACAATAAGAATTCACACTGGATGCATCAAATAATATTCGGATGGAGTCTTCCATAGAAAGTGAATTACTTCTGACAAAGGGCATCTGGAAGTGAACACTGAAAGCTTTGTTGCTGCTTTATGAGCAGGTGAGTTACTGAGTCCCCTACAGAAGCATACTAGAGTGAGTCAATGACTAATCTGCATAACTAATGAAGGCATGCAGCTATTTGTGTACAAACGCAGATATATTGCAGAGCTGCACAACCCGTTCGGTGAATGAGGAAGACATTTCACACTTGGCATGAGTATAGTCTAGGAAGGATCAGTTCCATCTCCAGGAAAAAAAAAGTCTTATTTTTTTAAAAAAATAAAGAGGGGAACTGAATTTAAAAACCTTTGGAAAGAGGTCAGTTAATGGCTCTGATGCCCCAACTTAACAATGAATTTCCCTATATGCTTAAGTCCCCTCTTAGTAACTAAATATCTGTTTTGCTAAGTATGCTGTTAAGTACTTTGTTGATTGTATGAGCTCAAAAGTCAGGTGTATGCATAAGTTCTTCCTCCTTTGATATGAGCTATAGATTTGAATGAGTTTCTATATTTGCAATGTTAGAGAAAGTCGTAAAGATTCACCAGATGTTTTTTTAAAGAATAGGCTCTCCATCCTGTGGCGAGCAGCTTCTTATGGCCAAAGCAGCCTGTGAGCTAATGCTAGCTGCAAAATGGCAGTTCCAGCAGCCTACCTTGCAGTGTTCTCACGCTATCAGTGTCACGACTTTTGGAAGCTCACTGCAATACTTTGTGATATTAGAGAGCTTGTGTTGTGTTCCTGTGCCACACCTGCCAAATAGCATGACAAGATGGTGTCTTCCCATAACGACATCCTGAGCCACTCAAGATACAGGCAACAGAGATAACCCAGCTGGTGTTACTTGCTTTCCAAAGCTATAACCCTAATACAGAGTAAAAGAGATCTGTTACCAGTGTTGGACTTATCCTCATCCACAAGCAAAATGCCATGAAGCCGAGGCCAAGGAGATGCAGTCTGTCCAAAACAAAACAAACAAACAAACAAAAAAGGCCTGCAATATGCAAGGGAAATCCTGAAAATCATTTCCTCTTCTGTTAGCAAACTATCCCTCATGGCTGCTAGTCCTGCTGCACCATCTGTTAGCTGCATTACTGACCTCGCAATGCAAGTGACAGTCATGTAAAACAAGCAATAGAAGCATTTAGTAAAGCCAGCCATTTCCAAGGTAATTTTTACTAATATACAGAAAGCAAGTTTAAAAACAGCCTCCATTCCCCCTAGAGCCTTAGACTGTTCTGAAGTACCTAACTTTGAATGAACACCTTTAAGGGCCGTGAAATATTCAGTTACCTTTTATTTTTCTCAGTTGTTTTCTATTTTATTGCATCCCTTGGTTCTAGCCAGGGCAGAAAATAAATTGCTGAGATATCCTGAGAAAGGCTCTTATTGTGGTATTTTTATGTCAAGCAAAGGGTCAGAAATCTAATAAAAAGGCAGCTCTTGCTGGTGTTTTCAGCAGGGAGGGGGAATGATTTACCATATTTTTGTTAAGTGTTCATACATCTCATTCACATTCATACAACACACTCAGGCCTCAGCCACATGAGAGATTTTGGGTGCTAAAAGATAGTAGCAGCAGCAGCAACAACAATAATCAAAATAATAATAATGATGTATTTTATAGATAGAGTCCACATGTTCATTTCAGACATGTTCCTTGGTAAGCACCCAGGCCATGGGACATGCACCACACTGCTAAGGTGAAGCGAGGTGGATTACGAAGGGACCTCTGGCTTGTTGAGGTGAGGTGAGGTGAAGTGAGGTGAACTGGCTTTACTAAAATAGCAATACGTCTCAATGTATTTACCTGAAACATTTAAAGTCTATTCATAATCTAATCCCATCTCTTACACACCATTGACCATGCCTCCCATCCCTTTACTCCTCAGCCTGATCTGAACTAGGAAATAAGATCAACAGGTTCCAGTGAAGGCAAAATTAGGTGCTGCCAAATTCAGTCATGGTTTTTCAGCTGAGCCAACAGAGCAAGTTCTTTTTTTTCTTTTTTTGGGCTAGTTTTTCCTCCTTTGTTTTTTCCTGTCACAGATCACAACAGTGAAATGCTGCACAATGCAAACATCTCTCCATGATGGCATGATTTACTTGACCGCAGCTGTGTAATAACAGAGAGACTCAACTTCATCCAAGCAATAGTAGACTCTTCCTAAGCAATGCAGCTGTACTGTCTCTAAGTATAACAGAAAGTATATTGCCGCTGCATACGAAGGCTATATGTTTGGGAGATGCGGTAGTCATCATATCCTTCTCCTTCTGCCATAGAAATAGTGGTTAACTATGCCTTTTCCACCTGAGGCTTTTTATTAATCTCTATATGGTCTCTTCATAGCACTTAGTGCCTCAATATGAACATAATTTACATGTCTGCATGAATTTATCTTCATAATTCCCTTCTTTTGTAATTCTCCCCATTTAATATGATGGAAATTGAGACACAGAAGATGAAGCGACTTGTCCAAGATCACTTAGGAAGTCTGTGGCAGAACCAGCAATAACAAAAATCCTGTGCTGCAAATCTCCAAAGTGTGTTAAGCACAAAACCTTAAAGCTGCTGGGTTTGTTCTTGTGTTTGTCTGTTGACAAATACCATACAACTGGGATATTATAAATGAGTTACAAATTTAGTAATTACTTTATATAAAAGCAGCAGCTTACCATGTTACATCTCTAAGTTCAAGCAATAGTCCCTTTCATAGCTGAGGTCGAAGACTATGCTTCCTGTATTTCCTCCTTCATATCCCCCCCAACATTTTACATTTATTTTTCTCTTTTCTTTAAAGATATCTGTAATCCACGTTGAAGAAATTTACAAAATACATAAATGGAAATGAGATGTTTTTACTGAGAGTCAAACACCAAGCCCCACCAGTGCCTGTGGAAATCTTTTTCTAAAACTTTTTGCAAGATATGAGATAATGATGGTGTTTTAGATTTTCAAGAAGATAGTGTTCCATGTTGAACTTTATCTTAAAATGACTGTAAACATAATTATCCGGCATAAATGAGCCTTCAGGGAATAAATGTTTTTGAAAGAGTCTGTCCTTAGTCCTAGCACAGAAGACTCGTCAGCCGTCACAGAGTTCTGAGAAAAGCATCCAGAATATGGCTTTCTTCTCTATATCTGTCTTCAAAATATTAGTGCTCTGTGCAAATAGTGACTGCTAGGTTATATAAAAAATAAGCATTCCTGCCTACAAACCCCTCTCACCCTGGCTTTTAACTTCTCTAGTAACTGTTCGTGGTCTCAGCAAAGAGGGTCATAGTTCACCTTCTGGACTCTACTAATTTTCAAAGACCTCAGCCTATAAAAAACGGTCAATAGTTTAGTCCTTCGATAAACCTGATGTTACCTCTAATCTTATTTTAGGAAGATTTATTCTCTCCTATGTTATATAGCACAATCAGAAACTGTGAGGTCATAAAAACTCAAAAGGTGACAAAAATCCTTCTGTGGTGGCTTCTTACCAGATCTACCTTGTTCAGTTAGTTTTAAGTTGTTTGCTTTCCAACTAGATAGTATTACAGATGGCCAGGTGCCATCCTCAGCAGAGGTGAAATGAAGAAGATGAATAAAATCAAATTGACTTTGCTATTATTAAAAGGAGATACTAAGAAAGATTAAACCTAAAGCTGTTGTGTTCATCAGAGGCTGGACTGCTGTGTTTTCAATTATGTTAGGTAGCACTTTACAAGATATATTGTTTACTTCAATAGGATTCTGAAAATCTGAGTGTCTAAGCAAATACTTTCAGCAAATTAGTGCAACAGAATATATTTGCTGTATAAGGATTCATCTTTTTTAAGTGTGACTAACTAAAGGATCAATCTCCCCATTTACTGCTGTTTAGGGATGGGATGAATTGCCTGTGTCTTTTCATTGGTTATAGAGGTAGCACAGATGACTGGTTTAGAATAGACACTCTGCTTTTACGTGTCTAAATACAGCTGAGATGACTGCCATGTGTAATGCCTGTTTGGTGTAGTCACTGTGGACTACTCTATGAGGGACCAGACCAAGCTCTGAAGTCACTGCAGTCATAGTTAACAGGCTGTTAGAGATGGAAAGCAGCATTTGTGGCAAGCTCAGAAACACAACCATGCTGCTGTGTTCATGTGCACGTGTTCATGCACAACTCAGTCTAAATAACTAGGTATATCCCCCCACTGGCCTCAAATAGCCATCAGAAATGTCTGTCCACATCCTAGTCCTAGTGGCCCCTAATTTAGTACTATCATTTACCAAAGTAGTCCTTTTGCAGTTTTCCTGTCAGCAAAAAGGGAAAGTTTGTGTGTTATCTGCTTGCTTATTGTTAATATATATTAATCCACACTGCTAAGATGACCAGCAAATGACAGATAGATCTTCAGAGGATATGAGAAGCACTTTGATAAGTTCTTCTAATGTTGTTGTAAGTCCTTCCTTGCTTGGGTTCAGAGAGGTTGAATGTCTGTTTGTTGGAGTCCTACTTATAATTTTAGGAGATCTTACTGAATTCTGGACAAATACGTGAGGTACTGTAAAACTGCTAACTGCACATTAACTCTGCTCCTCAAATGAAGTTTTTCGAGTCTGATAGTGCTATGGAATAGATTGGAGCATAAATCCTCATGCTTTGTGATATAAACCTACCATTTGCTGATGTAGGCTAGGAAGAAATTTCCCCTCTGGGCAACAATTATCCATCAGGTTGGGAGCTTGGGAAATCAGGTATTATATGAGCTCTAGTCTTCTATTGTATCAGCTGTGAAAATCAAGAGAAGGGAAATATTTGCTGTCAGTCCCCCACATGAGGTACAACCCACTACCAGATCAAAGCCCTGTAAAGCTTCAGAGCATTGGACATTATTTATTATTATAGATATATTATTGACCCTCCATACTTTTATATATCCTGGTCATACAGAAAAAGTTATGGACATACACAGCTGTGAAAGAGAAAGCTGTGAATGCAATAGGTTTTGAGAACTGGTTTATTAGCACAGAAATGCCAGATTACTATACCAGGAAAGTGTTGCTAATGCACATGAAAGAACAACTGCAAAGCTGTGTTTTGTAGTGGTATAGGGAAGCTATGTAAGTAGCTCGACAAATAGAAGAAATCTGCCCAGTAAAATAAATAAGTAAAATAAAAACAGGAAAATAAGAATTTTGCATCTATAGCTATTTTCAAGGCCCAGTAAGCACTGTTGGTGCAGATCTGTAACTTCTTACCCTCTCAACAATATTTTAGAAGATTACAGTGCAGACAAGATCAGAAAAATTCAAGTTTACATATATGAGAAAAATATAAATTACATAAGGTTGAGGTTAAAAAACCTCACAAGCTAAATTGTCAGGCTGGCAAAAAATAATAATTCAAAAACAGTAACAATATTGTTATTATAACAATATAATAACATGGTGGTAACTGATATCCTTAAACAATAAAAAGCTTTAAAAGAGTTTTCGTAAGAAGCAGCAAATGAAATGCAAATATACAAGATGAAGTAGCATAAAGAAAGTTCAGTGAAGTTTTGATATTCATTAGCAGATGTATCATGTACTAGGTTAAAAAAGGCTATAACGCCCCCCTCCACACACACACACAAACATAAACATAGCTCTCCACCTGTTTTTTAGGATTTATCTGTGTGGGCAGAGCAAATGCAGGACTCCACTTGTTATCTCACATAACGCTTTGGAGGAAAACACTTGTTTGTTTAGAACACACAGCTTAGAAGTTAAATATCACATTTTGTTTCTATTTAAAACAAATGTTCATGTTCATTTTCTTGTTTGACAGCAGGAAAAAAAAATCAGATAATTATTTTACTTTTTGCTTCCTGTTAAACCTTTTTGTTTGGAATACAGAATATATAAAAATGAATAAAGTTGCAGCTTGTTCATATTTTGTGGTTTTCTGTGTATTTTTCTTTTCTTTAATACCTCTAGCTTTTTAAAATTTCTTCAGTTCTATAAAAATGATGCAGTAGCAAAAACCAGTTTGAAATATATTCTGATGCCTTTAATTGTCCAAAATCTCTGCTGTTACCAGAAAGTAATGAGGTATCAAAACCCTTATGTTTCTTTTTTTTACTCCTTTTAAAATTGGAGAATGAAAAATCCAAGGGATATTGAGATGTAAAAGTCAGATAAAATAAGAGGGAGAATAAGGAGGGAAAATGAAGAGGGAAAATAAAGGCTTGAAACAAATACAAAATGTAGACAATTGGAAACAAAAATGGCATCCCGGCTGCTTTAGCTAGAAGGTAATTATTAATGATTTAAAATAAAACTGAATAAAATAATGTAAAGTAACATCCTCCTTTTTTTTGCAGAACTATTTTTCAGTATGAGGAAAAAAGTGCCAATCAAGTTGAACCCTGTGTACCCAGCAATATATTTTGGAAAGGATAATAAAGGCAGGAAATATATTTGCATTTTCAAAGATAGAGTCAATGTAACACATTGATACTGCAGTGTTTATACACTTGTGCATATGTCATGTATGTCATGTGTATATGACTCTTACAGGGGAAAAAATCAAAAGAAAATTAGATTTTCATAAGAATTTCATAAGAAAATCTTTCTGCTTGCATCCACTGACCTGGATGAACTGAAAGCTCTAATGAATTTTCTGGGATTTGGAACAAGACCCCAAATAGCAAAGTACCTTCCAGGAGGCCGTCTTTTTAAAACTATTTTACCTTGGTGTCAGCAGACTTCCACTGCTATCATACTAATTCATCACTATCAGCAAGAAAATTTTTCCAATCATAGCACGAGGCACTGAGGGTAAAATTTAACCCTAAAATGTTGTTATATTATTAAGGCGGCTGAACCTATCTGATAGTGATGCCTAAATTGAAAAGCTGAGTTGAAAATAAAATATTAGTTGCAATTTATTTTTTATAGCACTTGCCTGTCAGCAACCTGCCGCAAATATTTATTTCGACAGCTAACGTTGATTACTCTGTTATTCCATTCATATGCATTTGTTTGATCACTTGGCTGTTGAGCTGCTGTCTGTCCTTTCATAAATAACAGCAAATAATGAGCCTCTGAAAACATCTTGATGCAACAAAGTCAATTGATTTTTAAAAACATTGAGCTCCTCGACGTGTTCACAGGTATATGGATTTGCTTCATTACGCTGCTTGTAAGAACAGGCTGTTGCTCATGCATAAAGGAACTGCAACAGGAACAGGAGCGTGTCCTTCATGGCACGACGATGGCATTCGCATGCCGTGAGCATGGCTTCTGTGCATTTATATCCCGTATTCAAGCACACAAGTAATGCAATCAACAAATAATCATTTCATATTCTGAGACATATTAATGCTTCTCTTTGTCACTTTTTAACGCATTTTGGGGACAAATGAATTTGTCAGGAATTTCAGTTTGCAATTTGGGGCTTTTTTTTTTTCCTGTTTCCCTTTCCCAGTAAAAGAAAGCAGAAACAGAAAATAAATAAAATAAACAAGGAAATCAATATCAATCTGAATCTCACTAAAAAAAAACCCTTTCAAATAGAATTTATTTTTTGTGTTTTTCTGGTGAACAGTAGAAAATATATGGGAAAGCTAAACCAGTAATTTATGTTTCTCTAAAAACTTTCTTGGACAAGACATGACATTTTTTTTGGAAATTGTAACCTTATAATTACAATTGACTAACTATATATTAAAAGATGAAACTCTTTTCTATTGTTTTTAGAATTTGTCAACCTGTTTCTTTTAACCTGATTTTTCTAGCTGATTTTCTTCCTTAGGCTAACAAATTTCTCTTCCCCCCCCCACCCCATGAAATTTTCAATAACCACTCTTTTATCTGTTTTGGAAAACAAGATTGAAAAAAAGTTACATCCTTTTCCCATGCTTCCCATAGAATTCTACAAAAATAATAACTATATAATGAAATAAATATTATATAATGTTACTTATGCATAAAGGCATTTGACTAGAGTTACATAGACAACATTAATTCTACTTTCTACCTTTCAGATGCTTGAATTGTAATCTTGATATTATTTTAACGTATATGGATAGTTAGATAGACTGAATTACAATTCATAGAAGCAGAATTACAATTCATAGAAGAAGGGTGCATAAACTTAATACCATTGAAAATGTTCCTTATTAAAAGTTATAATATATACATCATACATGTTACATACATAATAACGGTTTACTCCATTATTTAGGAGACTAAATCTCTGTATTTTCTGCACACTTCTGTAACCAAAGAAGGTCAAAAGGAAAACTTCTGGTTTCAAGCAGGTTTGAGAAGTACTAATTTCAAATAGAAATCTGGAACCTGCATTTATATGCATTTATAAAAAAAAATCTGTTTATAACAAAAATCTACTTATAACAAAAATCTAACCATATTATTAGGGAGAAAAATCAGTTTTCATAGATGAGAGCATCAGAACTGGGCAGCCATTCACAATAACGTCAGAACATCATTCACACAACGTCAGAAAATGTGGCACATTTTATATATATGAAAAGTGTCAACTCCTTGTCTAGAAATATATACCATAAAATAGTAACAAAGAACTATCTGAATGGCAAAGCAGTAAATGGCCACTGGGACATGGGTAAAAGCTGTTTGCCTTGGACAGGCTAACATAAGAATTGAAGCCAGTCCTAGGGCAAAGGCACACAGCCGAACATCATTAGCTTGGACAAAGTTTGACTCATTGAAATTTTCCTCCTCTTTTTACTCTAGAGAGCCAAATAAACCAAAGTTCACATCCACATTTGAATTTTCCTCTTGCCTTTCTGGTTGAAATGCAGTGAATAAAATAATGCAGTTCTCAACAAATAAAAATCCCTCTATTTGCACAGGAAAGGAGAAATTTTAAAGGACTCAGATTGCAATCATTAAGCTTGATTAACCTAAATATGACTGATCAGCTAATATGGTTGCTAATTTACTCAATGTTGACTCTATAAGCCTCATTTTAGTTGATAATACAACCTTGCAATAGTTAACTTCTCTTCAAATCACATAGGCAAACTGTGGGTTTAATTGTCAGTTTTGTCTCTGCAAACCTGCACAGTTTCATCTTGGAAGTTTAAGCATCTCAGAAAGTTTTATTTCTCTAACAGCAAGTCTTTAATTAAATAGGATATTTTAAAATAAATAAATTCATCTGTAAACATGCTGGAGGGCAGAAGGACATGTTTTTATTTATACGATTTTAATAAAAGATATGTTTCTAGTTAAATCCCTATGTGAGTGATCTAATATATAAAATGCAGTACAAGAAAGTGGTGAGTCTGTACGCCAGAGCTTTAACTAACTTTATGCTTTCAGTTACAAAAAAAATTATCACCTCCTTTTTTCCTTCATTTTCTTCTCCCTTCCCCCTTTTTCTTAGATTCATTTGACAGAAGTTAACAAGACAAAGGCACAATCTTTGCCATCCTGGATAAGAGCCAGGATTAATCTGACGAGATGCAAAAGCACCCCCATGTAAAAAAAAAAAAAAAAAAAAAAAACAACTCTGTGGAAGAAGCTGAGTGCTTTTTTTCTTTGTATAAATTCATAACATAACACCTCTAAGTCAAACATTGGTCTGACTCAAAAAGAATACATTTTCATATCCCTCCTACTAATGTTTGTCATCTATGTTTCATATTTTGTTGACATTCCCTTAAAAAACAGTCTCTGGAGACCATGCTATCCATTTAAATATCTAAAATGCCTAGCCCCTTGGTCATGTCCCATTGCAATGAATCCCAGTATCTATTTACACGCTGTAAAAGTATTTTCATTTATCAATTTAGTTTTAGTTAGTTCTGTTTCATTCAATGTCTTCATGGCCTTGACTAGTGCCTGGGATAACCTCTGTTTTCCTGTTTCTAGCTTTTTCTGAAAACTGTTTCTGGTGTCCACCATACCAGCATTTCACCTTCCAAAAAGTAGTGTAAGAAACAACTGGAGTTGATTAAAACCTCGTATTTATGCCATGCTCAGGGGACCAGACTCCGAGTTTTTGTTGTTCTGCTAAGCCACCCTGAGTACCTTCTCATTTTAAGTGTTACTGAGAGCTGTCTGGCTTCCCAGCATTGCAGGGCCTGGGTGTAAGAACCACATAGGCCTATTTAAGCCAACTCAAATTGAGTACATACTCTAGGGTTTACCCGGTTGTCTCAGTAGTGCTTAGCATGTGCAGGTGTGCTTCACAACAGAATAGTTCCAGTGCTCGCCTGCTGGATGCCCATTTCTGGCTTCAAGGAATCTACACTATACAGAGCTGACCAGGAATTTGTTACCCTGTTTGATATAGGAGTAAAAACATTCATTTTGCTTTTGATTTGAATGTTGTGTTTTTGGTTTTTTGTTTTTTTTTTTTTTGAAAGATGGAAAACTTTCTATGGAGACTGAAATTGTCCTCAGATTCACTTAAGAGACACAGTTTAGACTTATTTTTCCTGCTGTGAAAACAAAGGGTTATAATACTTCACAACCTTAACTACAGCAGGAATGCCTAGCTTCCCACTGCAATACCAAGCAGATATTTCCCGAGGATCACATGCTATTTAAAGTGTTTCATTTTCTCCTGGTACAAGCAGAAGCCTCATCAAAACTGTGAATTTCAGATAAGCTTTTATCAGACTTTTGCTGTAACCATCTCAGAAATGAGCTGTCATCAGCAAATTTAATCTGTCTCTAGCTGCTTTAATTGTTAGCACCATTTCTGCCAAATCCTTCACAGTCCTCATAGCATGGAAAGTTTCTTTAAGACTTTTAATTCAGTCAGCAGAGATTGCACACAGTATTTATTTATTTTATTTTCATATTTACGACCTACACATTTAAAAGGTGGAGGACCTTGATTGAACAGTTGAATTATGGAAATGCAGCTGCATCGGTAGTATTAAATACTGAGGCTGAAACATGCAGCTGAGACAGCTTTGGGAGAACCTTGCCTGCAAAAATAAAGCTCTTGGAGATATTCTACTTTATTTGGAGTTAGGATAAAAAGAAATAGATTTTCTTTAATGTTGTGTGTCATGGAATTTTATTATCTGTCTACAAATAATGGCAAAGGGCCCCAATCTTAATCATATAGTAGGGACAAAAAGATAGTCTTATGCTTAAGTTGTTGCAGTAGGCCTCAGCAAAACTGAATTCAGTCTCCAGCCTTGCCACAGGCTTTCTGTGTGACCTTGGGCAATTTACTTTGGCCTGGATTCTCAAAGGATTTGGTGATATAACAATCTTTGGAGTCTATGGGAATGAGGTGCCTAAGTGCTTGTGCATAGCTGACCCTGACTGCCTGGTCTTACCCATGAGCACTAATTACCACTGAATTTTACCTGCCATTCTGCTGCCTGGCCAGAGATCTTCCTACAGTTCCTCAGAGGCAGCTTCAAATTTGACACTCCTGATTGGGGACGGGTTTTTTTTTGGTATCATCCAAAATTCTTTCACTGCTCTGCTCTTCTTACAAACCATTTATCAATATGCTAAATAGCATACATACCAACTAAGGCAAAATAAATTTATTTTCTTTTCTCCAATGAATAGTGTGACAATGAAGTCATAAATATCTGGAGCTAAGTAAATGGTGTGTACTGTACCACTAGGTAAACAGGGTATGCCTATACAGCAGTGAGAGATTATAACTACAGCTCCTGACCTTCTTGATATAACATACTTTTATTTCCTGTTAACTTAGGCATTCATAACATCTAAGCCGTTGCTTCATTATGATAGCAATTACAAAATCTTCCTAGGCAAACTGTTCCAAATACAGATAAGCATTGAATAAGACATCTTGAATTGTTCTCCCTGGACAGTTTTGCAGTTAAATAAGTATCTTCCACAATTTACGTATAAAATCTTTGATTGGGAAAAGAATTGCTGACTTATGTCAGTATTAGTTGATCTATGATTCATGAACAACAGTAGGCCATTAGGCACCAATAAGTTGTTGTAGCTGATGACTATAGTCAGTATGTGGTGGGAAACTATAAAACAGTAAAATTATATTTGTCTAATTCCAGAGAATTAATTTGCTGAGTTTGGCCTCTTTCTCTTTATTATTTCAAACAGCTCATTTTTGTATTTCTTTATTTCTTTATTTTTGTGAAACTTGTTTTCCTGTATGAGGATCTTGCAAAGTCCGCGGTAATTTGTTTTTCCTTTGAATGTGTGCTTGTTCATTTGGTTGTTTGCTTTGGATAATTACATCCCTCCTGCCACATCATTCCCTTTTGTAAACTATGGGAGTTACTAATACAGCATGATTTGCAAATTCAGATTATTCTAAATGGATATGCAATTTCAAATTCACTTTGTGCAATTTTCAGCATCCAAGTTTATAATATGCCTTTACATTCATGCCAATAAAGATCAAATCTGAATGCGCAAAAAAAAGTGAAAATAAAAGGATATTTCTTCAATTCATCCATCTGACTGTTGCTTTTTATTTTGATCCTCAGGGACAGCTGTGCCAAACTTGCCCCAAATTTTATGGCAGTGAGAGAATATCTGTTGGTGAGGAGATGAATTTAAGATTGGAAAAGGTGATATTCCAGTTTTCCTAGCTTGGCTAAGGCATGCTCTAAATTTCTAAGAGTTGGAAGATAGAGTCAAATATTTTCTATTTTGACCCACTTAAAAAATCTAAGCATTTCACAGGAAAATGAACCAAATGATAATTATTGCTTCACCTACATTTCCCTCTCCTTCACCTCTCCTCCTCCTCCCCCCCCCGAAAATATGTGACTTTACATTTACAGGCCATCTTAAACTATGAAAGTGAAAAGGACCTTTGCCCTCAAATCCAATAGGGTGAAGGGAATGTCCTAAGTGACACTAGTAAGGTCAGCCAAAATTTCTGGCCCCGTAGGAAATCGTTCCTATTCCCTAAAGCTAACACCTGCTTTCTCTTCTTCACTATGTCCAGCAAGATGTTAGAATATCTGGGATGCAGTGGAATCTTTCAGCATTCCTGGTAGGCAGTGAACATGCAGCATGTAACCTATCAAATTTGTGAGTCAATATGTTATGAATTCAATTACAAGATAACTCTTTACTGGGAACACACAAATATTGAGACCAACAATTCAAGCTACTAAGATACCTTATGTTTGGTTGAAAAGGCAGAATAAATTCCACTGCAAAATTTCCTGAAAGCAGAGAATTATCAATAGTTAATAAAGTCCCAAAGGAAGTCACATCCAATGAGTGGTTCTACTAAACTGTGAAAAATCCCCAGAGGGAGTTATCCCCTAGGGAGTTATTAGTATGGCAATGGTATCTTTTTCTCACATATGAGAATGGACCCAAAGAGGAATTCTTGATATTATTACAATCTCTTTTTGATACCTCTATATTAAAAAATATTGAGTGGAAACCTGCTGACTGTACATAAACCACCTCATTTGATACCCTTCAGTGTCAGTAGAAGTCTCTGATGACTTCATCGCGCTGTAGCGCAGACTTATTACTCTGCATCTCATACCCTCTCTCCCTCCTCTATTCCTCCCAACTCAGTAGTCACGTCACCTCTTTGCCAGATTTTAGAATACTGGAAATGCTTTTGGGGCAGACTAAGATAATGTCCCTTATGTATTTGTAACAAGCCTTGCACATCAGACCTGAAAAGCCTGAGTCTCTCTGCCCACTAGAAAAGAAGATAATGGAAGAGGCTAGAAAGAGCCAAACAAGGACACAGAGACATATTCAAGACCGGAAAATATCTTCTATCTGGATATAGACTGATCCTAATTGACCTGTGGTATAACCAGCATTATGCCTTGGGGTCCTGATTTCCCAAATCATTCAGACTGGGAAGCTGGCCAGGCACAGCATGATTTCAGTCCTGCTGGCATGCCAATTTCCCCTCTGCGAAAATCAGTGCACAGAAGGGAAGGAAGAAAGTGAAAGACCTGGTACAAATTCAAGTCTTGTTCTGACAGAGAAGCAAACCGTAGCCAAGATCTACATCCCTACCCAAAGCCCAAAAGTGTTCCCAGACCACCTTGTTGAGACAAAGCCTGTTTGTACCAAATGTACTGTTTATTTGAGAAGGCTTGGCATCATTGAAAACAATAGTCCCTGTAAACTGCGTGCATGAAGAGCTACAATGTGCTTTTGCATTCTGTAAAAATAGGAATTCATAAAATGTGAGGCCAGAGGGGAACATCATAATCTCTGGAATAATGCTGGCTAGTTGACTTCCTGACTTAAAACCTTTTCCAAGTCCAAAAGCATGTCTTTCTGTAAACAAAACAGAAATCACCTAATCTTCACTTAGAGATCTTCGGTGAATGAGAATCTGCCCTGAACTTACGTAAGCTGCTCTGTTGATTAATTAGCCTCATTGTGTATTTTTAGAACCTGTTTCTTATGTGAATTGGTTTCAGAAAGTAAAGTGACACAAATTAGACAGTAGAAGATTGAGCAGCATGAAAAACACTCTCACTTCCTCAATACTGTTCCTGCTTACAGAGGAGGAGAGAAGCCCCCAAGCCCTTCTGAATGGAGAAGGACAGCCAGATGTCTTGTAGACTCATGCATGGCCAGGTCATCATGTAAATCATAAGTTCCACTGAAGTAACTGATTGATGCTGCCTGGGTCTGCACACTGATGTTTAACCTCTGGATTGCCACTTCTCTCCTCTCTTAAGACAGTTATTTCCCAGCTTCTAAGATGATATTGCAAACAGTGAAAAAAATGAAAAGAAATGAAATCTAATAAAAGCAATTACTTGATTGTGTCCTTTTAAATAAAATATTAATATAAGGATTTCAGCTGTCTACTTTTATAAACCTGTTGGCTGCCTATAGCTTATTCACCATAACAGTCAGTCAGTCCTTGGTGACTTAATTCTATTCTGTTCTTTATTGAGCACCGTCTTCCTGCTTTTTTTTTTTTTCTTTTTGCTCTAGACAATGCAACTCAAAAGTTTTCATGCGTCTCCTTGACAGATACAAACATTATTCCCATTGTGTCCTTACTGAATGAAAAATTTAAAGTGCAGAGCTGGCATTGGAAGATTGACTGGATTCTAAATGAGCTTTCTGATACCAAATGTAAAACTAGAGGGAACAGAGCACCAGTAATGAAGTGAAATACAAGGTTAAGTATTGGAAACTAATTAGTGAGTTCATCAGCAACAACTCTTTGATGGTCTGAACTGCTTCCAGAAAGATAAGGATACATTGTTTGAAAAAACAATTAAATCCCATCCCACACTTGCATAGAATTATTTCATATTCACATGCAAATCCAAAGACATAGATACACTCTAAATACTAATGCCATATATATGCATAGCCAGCTTGTTTCTCTTCTTGTTTACACCACTGTGAATCAGAGGTAAATTGATAGAGGTCTACAGTATAGAAGTACCGTGAGACTAAAGAAATTCAGATTATCTCTCTCTCTGTTTTTCATCATCCTCATTGTCAGTAGTAACTTATTTGCTATATATCGCCATAATGCTGAGAAATTCAAACACAGCATAGATCCTCATTGTTATGGGTATTGTGTGAACACGTAACCAAACTCAGAGTCCTTTACCAGAAGAGTTTGGACACAAGCACACACATACACACACAGATGGGCACAAAGACAGACAAGTCTATCGACCCAGGTATCCAGATTAACTTCAGCGTTAATTTTACATCAGTGTGACTCCACTGTAGTTTCCCATGGTTTACAAAGTAAGATATTTGAGTCCATATATGCTGTGGTAAATCCCTTATTTTGTTTCATTCCTGTTGGGAATGATGCATTCCTGTTGGGAATTCCTGGACTACTCAGTGGCAAAGGCCAGGAACCCAAATCCAAAATCTCTATGAGGGATTCCTTCTGCATTCAGGAATGACTAGCCACTACAGAGTGAGTAGGACTGGGTCCTTCCCCCTGACTCCCCCAACTTAACCAGTTGGCTCCAGTTAAGGAAGCAGATTGACAATACGAAAGGTAGTTGATTTTCCGGAGATCAGATCATGCTCGAGCTGCTTCCAGGCTGCTCTACAGTACACTTGTATTTAGGACCCAGAGAAGGAAAACACTGAGGTTTCAAATCGGAGTTTGGAGCAGCCAGTATTGCTGTCATCATCCATGCTTGATCCTTGGGATATATGGACAGATATCCCAACAGGAGTTACTGCTGCTTCAGGCTAATGCTAATACTGCTGACTATTTGCCTCAGGCAGCACACGCTCCTGCAGAGCCCTGCCACAGCTGTTCTGCACAGCAGCAGCGGGCTCAGCCGACAGCCGCCGGGCTCCTCATCTCACCGAAGTCACCGGGAACTGAATCCATTCGCTCTGGAGCTGACTTTCCTCTTTTGATTTAGGAAGATGTACAGACTCATTCAAGCCAGCTATTCTATGCCACTTTGCATTTCCTTCCCAGAATGGGACGAGTGTTTCCCTGACTCACCTCTCTGGTTTCATTCAGATAGCATCGGCTGGGACAGCAGCATAGAATGGTCCCATATTCTTCTTTTCAGAGAATAATGGACTGTAGAAAAGGGTTTATTGTTCCTGAGATAATGCTATGTGATGACTAAATTTGGAGAGGAAATGGCCATCCAAGCATTACTATAATAATGCAAGTACTCATTTATTTATCCTTTGATGAGGTTCCAAAGAGCCTAATCAGTTTAGAGATTCTTTATTGTTACTTTCTCTGTGCAGGATTTTGACAACTCATTAGATGTTTAAAGCTGGATTTTTTTAACTATTATTTTTAATTTTAATTTTTTGACCCAGTGAAAAATGAGGCTTATTATAGCCACATGATTCTGATCTGCAATACATGCTGAAACAGTAGTGCAATTCCCTGGCACCTCATTAGCATATAACTGATTGAGATGGGAATTTGGATCTGCAGATAAGACTGGGATTCATATTGGGTGAGTGTAGTGGGAAGGGCAAATTCAAGATTCTGAATTAGGTGAAACTCATGCAAGAGTTCACAGCCTGTGTTCTCTATATACTCAGTGGGAAGAAGCATGGACTAAAACATTAGACTGTAAAAGTCTGTAGTAGCGAATAGTGTGAATCCTCTGTGTCTTGTCCCTTTTTCCTCCCACTCACATACCACATTTTTCTGGGAATTGGAATTAAAGTCCCAAACTCTGGGAATCAGAAGAAATGGCCCTGCACAAGCAAGTAGGATTTGGGGTTTGTTTTGTGAAGGAGTAGTGGTGATCCACATGAGTTCTTCCCTTTCCAGAGCAGAGCATCTGAAAACAGCCTAACGTGAGACACAAGAATTTACTCATCACACTGACTAGTGAAAACTCCCTCCTAGTAGAAGTTCCTGAACAAATAACTCTCTGAATTGCAAAGACATCTCTGAATCATTGCCTCCAGGGCACATCTTCCCTGCAGGGTAGTGTCACAGCGCAGTGTCTAATGTACGTTTTGTGAGAGGCTCAAGGGTAACTTTACCCCCCTTTTCATGTTGGAAACAGTACTTTTTCCATGGCTACGTGCACCAGTAAAGTCAACAGAATTCAAGTTCAACTTCTTATATTTCTGTTAAGTCCTGTAAGTTGAGCTGATTCCAAGCACGTAGCCTCTCAGACCACCTCAAGTGCCTAAACTTTCTAACATATTTCAGTACACTGATCAATAGGACTCTTTTTCCCTTCCTATCCACACAAGCTGCACAAGGTGAAAAAAATGCAACTGAATTAATATTTATTTTGCAACATAAAAGAGCCCAGCACTATCTACAAATAGTCTAATTAATTGGGATTAATTTCATGTGCAAAGTTTGGCTCTGAAGGTGTTGATGGAGTAATACATCAAAGAGGCTTCACCTCTGTAAAAAATCAATGCTAAAGTAACCTTGATTACTGTCTCTGTTGATGTCACACATAACACTAATCAGTCATGGTTTGCACTGAACACTATTATGAGCAAATATTATTCGTTCTCTTATTGGCATTTTTGAGACCCTGGGATAATATTCACTGCAGTTCTCTAAGAGGAGGTTTTCACCTGAGGGAAATTGTACAAGTTGTACAGGAGCTCATGGTCTGAGAGGAAAATTGCACGAGTCTGAAAATGGAAAAAAAAGGCAAATACACTGTCATGGAACAAGCAAACTCTTTCCTTCCTTCCTTCCTTCCTTTATCCTTCCCTCCTTCCTTCCTTTCTTTATCCTTCCTTCCTTCCTTCCCTTTCTCACTCTCTCTCATCTTTCTCTCTTTTCTTTCTTTTTTCTTTCCTTTTCTTCTCTCCTCCCTTTCTCACCCCTAATTCAGAACTAAAAAGCACATTTGAGACAATAGCAGATTTCTGGAGGGAATGCTTTGCAATACAAGAGGAGGATCTCTAGAGATGCTGGGTCTGAAATACCTGACCTGTGAGGTTTTCCAGGCCTGATACAGCCAAACAAAACCTTGGAGTGAAAGCACCTAGCTCACCTTTAATAAGGCTCACTATCGATTTTTGTGATTGCTACTTTTATTCTTCAAAGCAAGCAAACATCTGACATCCAGCTCTGGCTGTCTCCTGCCCTTCTCTCCCCTCCCTTTTGATTATTCTTAATACTTTTCTGGCCTTAAGGATTCCCTCCTCTAACCCCTCAAGTTCCTGTAACTACTTCAATTCCCATTTATTTTAGTGGTGTGGTGAGTTCCTGCTGTAGCAGGAACTGAAAACTATTTCTATATTTATACTGGCTTCAAAGCATCTTGGATCAAAACCTCAAGTACTGTCAGGAATGGATCCTCATCTTAACTAGGATCTCTGAACCTGGACCTCATTCTGATCTCCACAGGCAGCCTGACTGGACAGTAAGGCTGAATCTACATGAAGGTACAAGCAATCTGGGTGATGTGTCCCACGGTCATGGTCCCCTAGTTGTTCACATGGACAGCAGTGTGGTTTCCTCGAGGATCTATCCCTCTCCTTGACAGCAACTGGATAGGGAGGGGGAAACAACCAGGTGTCTTCCCAGCACGGATTCAAGATGTAAATAAAACACACATGCAAAGAGCACAACTCCAGAGCAAATCTGCTCTGTTGTATAGGCTAATCCTGAATGGATCAAAGTTGTATCAAATTTAGTCCACTTCTACTCTCATCCCCTCTTCCTCCTTCTGCCACCTATTCTTTGCATACATACCCTGAGGGATAAGAGCCTTTTTATGGTAATACATGAGGACAAATGACAGAGGAGAAAAACTTGTAGTGGGTTCATATATTCGGCTAGTTTAGATGGTATAAATTATCTCAAGACAGAAGAAGATCTTAAGATGCTTCTGTCACAGGAACAGTCAAGCATGACTTATGGATTTCAGTTGATGGAAAATATGTTAAAAAATTCATCCCAACATCTAGATACATTCTGGGTAGCGAATGTTTATTTACCAGTTGGAGATGGGGCTTTAGATCTCCTATACTGGTTCTGCTTAGTATAGCAGATGGTACTCCTATCATGCGACATTGTTTTCAAACCCATGTTGAGACAACGTCCTTATTTCAATCCATGCTGCATCTGTCCCTGAATAAGATAAATTAACCACAAACACACAAAGAATGAAAACAAACCTTACACTCAGACCGAGTGGATATGAAAAATGTACATAATCAAAACATGCCAGATTCCTTTATTTAGAATAAAGCATGGAATTAGAGTGTCTTATTTTGTCAAGTCCTCTTTGCTGGTGAGGAGGAAAGCTTTGGTCTTTTCATTTAATTTTGAGTCATGAACTATGGTCATTTCCCTTGCTTTTGTCAAAACACCAGACAGCAGAAGGAAAAAAAAAAAAAAAGAGAGGAGAGTAAAGGTAGGGGAAATAAAGCATGTGTTGCTGTTCTCAGGATTCAAGGCAACTGGTCAGTCACGGATGGATGCTTTGGGCTGGCAGGCTGGCCACAGCAGCTGCTGCTCTGGACCCTGGCTCCCTTCCCAGGTCTGGGATGTCATCTGGCTTGTCCAGTCAGGTCCCTTTTCCTTACCAGTCTTTTTAAGACCAGGCAGAGGTAGACAGGCTGTCTCCTCTCATCGTGCTGATAACCATGTGGTACAGTAGATCTCAGAATCAGGTGAAAAGCAAAGAAAGACAAAACATACACAGACACACACACATGCACACAGGAGCAAAGTGAATGGAAAGGCGTCAGAAAGGGAAGAAAGAGAAAGCCCAGCTCTTTGATGATTCAGTGGTAAATATCCGTACTAGCTCACCAAAACCAGAGTGTCTGTGAAGAGGTGCTGATGCATGAGACTACGTGTGAGCTGAGAAACACGGAAATTTTCTTCTGCTCCTCCCTAGGGAATTTTCCACATTCCTTTGATTCATTCATTTTCCTGAAGATCATGATGAATAGACAAGCTGACCCAATTAAACATGCTAGCTGATGCATTCATTTAGTATAATTATTTCCTATCCTGCTTTTTTTTTCCCTCTCTAATCTGGCTGGAGTTCAACACAAGCTGGTACTACCGGGTCTTTCTGATTAGACTTGTTCTAGTCTTCCTATTTCACGTCTGCACTTTTTGTCACTCTTCCCCCTCCATTTGTTGTGATATGAGAATGGACTATTTTTTAAAAAACTAGTGCCTCTTTTCTGACAGATAAGACCACTTTAGGGGAGGCCTGTTGAACCATCAGTGTTACACCACCTTCTCTATTGTGTCAGTGTTTGACTGATCTCTTGATTGCTTTGGGATCAATTAAAATTGTTTTGCTTCCTTTCCCTGAGAAAGTAAAGCAGTAAGAATTTGGAGACAGCACCCAAACAAAGCCCCACACTTAAGAGCTGACTTCTTTGAAATACAGTTTTTTTCCTATCCCCCACAAATGTTTATCAGCTGAACAAGATGCAAAGAGAAACAAACTGTAGTGAGAGAAAAAAGTGGAATTTGGAGCACCCCTTCATTCTAATTTCTTACAATTTTTCCCATCTTTCAAGCATCCAAAAGGTGGTAAAAGTTTACCTCTCAACTGTCTTACTGCTTTAAAGACAGAAAAAGTCTGGCCAGTTGGAGTGGGAAGGCAAATTTATTGGGTATGTCTACATTAGTGATTTAAGGCAGAGGAGAGATTCCTTCTGCTGTGAATTTGCCTTTCATGCATACTTGGGGTCTTATGGAAGGCAATTTGGTCATGCAGGCTCCGGTGTAGGCAAAGCAGCTTCCTTCTCGGTGCAACCAACACCAAAGTCACGCAGCAAGATAACATCTGGAGTTCACCACTTGCAGTGTCGATGCAAGGTCCTCAGAGAGGTAGCTCTATATCTGTGCACTGTGTGTGCCCCAGACGGGCAACTAGCACAGTCTTTGCTGCCAGTAAATGTGAATGAGCAGTCCTAAAAGCATAACAGATCACAGCACATCAAATTCCAGTCATTCCCTCTGCATCATACCAGTAACGTAAAAAGAGGGGAAAAAAAGCAAGGTAGACTCACACTCTCTCTCACACACCCACACCCACACACACACACACACACACACACACATATATATGCACACATACACATACATACATATATATGCATAATGTAGTGCAGGATTAGGGAGTATAATCCCTCTGGACATGTTGCACATTTACCCTATGTAATTTGCATTACATCCAAAATATTTATTCTCACTGTACTGAGTGCACCCATGTAGAGTGCCACTGCAAACATGAATGAAGTTTTAGAGCATTGTTCTCCTCATCTGTTTACAATCAAGCAGAAGTGAGCTCGACTCCTAGGTATCATGTGTACCATGTATTCCAAGGCTGTGTGGCATTTGCACAATAGTTTCAATGATTTCAACAAATGCAACAGTCTGACACAAGTATGAAATAGTGTTGATCTCCATGTGTAATGATTCCCAGGAGCCCAACTGGAACTGCTGCTCCTGCTTCAACTAGCCTGCCAAACGTTTCTGTAATTCTGTGCACTTGCTGAAAATAATAATAATATTGAAATATCCTTGAAGTCAGCAACCGTAAATTGATTGAATATGAATTACATGGAAAATAAGCAAAAGCAGGTCTTCAGCTAGGTTACTCAATTTCAAAAGGGAAAACTTTGACAAATTACATGAGCAAGCTAGTGAAGGCAATGGAAGCAAGGAGTCAGGGGCTTGCAATGTGACAGATTCTTCCAAAGTCTTTAAGTCAGCAGTGAAAAGTTATCTGAAACTTGCACATCAAGCAAGTGAGAACAAAACTTTCAGGAAAGGTTTCCAAATGTATTTGGATGTATAGCCACCTCGAAAAGGACATTAAGAGTAAGCAGAAAGCCTACGAGAAATCCAGAGAAAAAAAAGATTGATCAGCAAATAAAGGTACACCTTAGAGGTCATGAAGTGCAGAAATAATGTAAGAATTGCCAACAGCCAAGCTGAGTTAGGCCTTTCAAAGTATATTAAAACAAATAACAAAAAAGCTTTCCAGTCACATAAATAAAAAAGAGAGCAGCAAAACCAGGAGCAGTACCACATGCAGCAAGGCTGGGTAGAGATAAGGTAGTACAAGTCTGGTTGGAAGTATTTTGGCTCATTTTCTGATAAGGAATCTTTGTAACTGAGTATAATGGAAGAACAGATGATGAAAATTAAAGTGTAGAAATGGAAGAGAAAAGTGACTAATACTTTGTGGGGAAAAAAAACAAAAAAGTGAGTCCTTGTAAACTGTGTGTACCCCCCTACCAGGCGAGCACTAACTACAGACTAGCACTGCTAGAAGACCAGCAATCTTTCTCTTATTTCATGATGTTTGAATTATTTGCTGCTCAGTGACACAGCTTCAAAGGCATGAGAGGATATCACCCATCTTCCCCTTTCCCCATTGAAAATAGCTTGTGTTTACCCTGTGGATTAGGATGCTCCAGAGAGGTGTAGACTCCTTCTGGCACAAAGGGAATTGGACAGTAGTATTGTTGAGATGAAGCTCACCACTGTCTAATTTAGGTGAGACAGAGTTTGTTGCTTCCATCCTGGCACGATCAACAGGTAGGGTTATGCTCAGTTTTTAATATCACATCTCTGGGCTTAAACCAGAGTCCCTGGATTCTGCCTGAACAGCTACTGTATAAAAGAGGGGGGGCAATCACGTCTTCTTCTTTTAGGTACTCCTAATTTTTTTTGCAGAACAGGGCTTCTGGCTGTAACATACAGCATGGATAATGTATTCTTGAGTTACTGATCGTAGTAGCCAAATATCAGCCTTTACCTTTTGGCTAGTTCTGTGTATGCCAGAACCTAGATTTAGGTTTCTCACTTTTCAATATGCTGAGGGTCTTCAATGCAATTCTGAGGTGCTAATTCTCTCCTCATATTCTGCATAGTGAGTCAGAAGGTGTACCACACAGCTGATAAGGAAATATTAGTGCACTAATATTTGCATAAATAGACCTTTAAGGAATAACCAGAACCTAGGACTTTATACTCAAGTGCTCTAAATACTAGATAACCTGCACATAATCTTTCTCTTTGATCCAGCAAATCTGGCTTTCTCTTCAGCATTGTGGTACAGCATCACCAAAAAAAAGGGGGAAAAAATCAACTCTCTACAAGGAGAGACATTGGCTTGAATTAGGTCAGGTAGAAGAAAAAAAAAAAAATCAGGATTTAAATCAGGTCTCTCAGCTCTTGCATGAATGCTGCAGTACATAAGAGATAGAACCTCACTGGTGGCCTAAATCTGCTAGGTTTGCTCAGAATACAGAGATGTAGATTTGAGTCCTCTAGGAACCCGAGCCAGAGCAGTGCTTTGTTTTTGGTGCAGATTAGATATGCAAGTTGACAAATTCCATAAAAATAAAATGCTCAGGCACGTGTAACTTTTCAAGACAGAACTGTTTAAAAAGACTTTGGAAGTGGTTTTGTTTTGTTTTCTTTTTCTTTTTTTTTGTTTTATTAATCAGATTTCTTGGCAGACACATCTGAGTGAAAAGTCAGTATAACATCTTCATTTGGAGATATAACACTGTGTGGGACAAGGAGATAGCCTGCTGTTTGGATAATTAAAAAAAAAAAAAATGAGAGAGAGAGAGAAAACGTGAGCTTCTGTTACTGCATAAGACACGGATAACCAAAAAGCATTTCAAATTCTTGTTCATAAAAGTGCAAGGATCATATGCTTTTAATAATAGATTTTTTGTTTGCAAATCTTTTTGTTTTGTTTTGCTTTGCTTTATAATAAAGATTACTACCAGCAGGACATTAAAATATATTATGAAAGATTTATACATTCATCAATTCCATGGCAAAGGTCATTTATATCACTGGGTAAAGACAATGAGAAATGCTTTTCTTGCAAAACAAGAGTTCTTAATGAGACCACCTACTCCTTTCCTCCCTGCTGAAGCCAGTTAGATGTATCAATTATTTGTTTTAATAGGAAGGGCTGTATAATACTCAAAAAAGTGGTGTTAGCCAAGCATTTGTATATAGAGATTTACTATAACGGGAACTATGTTCAAAATACTAATCTCAAAGAGAAAGGGATGACGCTGTTCTGGACAGAAATTAATCAGCATGATTCTGTGGACTTAAGAGAACGCCACATCCAGTGTCGTATTTCTGGAGCCTCAGGGCAGATATCAAGTGTCTAGGTGTCTAAAACAAGCAGGTTTTGGTGAGTCTTTCCAGAGTGCCTGGATGTCTAGCCATTGATTTGAATCTATATTTGTGCTCCTGTGTCTTTGAAAACCTGTCTGTTGGAGGAAAACCATCTTGGACTGAAGTTGGATGTGTCAGCTCAACCAGTTTGAGTAAAAGATCTCTGAAGAGAGAGACTGCTTTGGAGACATAATGTTATGGGGTTTGGACATGTAAACAGTGGCAGCTCTCCTTCAACAGAGCTTATGTTTATGCTTAAAACTAAGCTCATTCCTAAGTGCTATTATGAGTAGAAGAGGAATCAAGCATGATAAAAAATATACCTGTATGGACCTTCTGCTGAGAAAAGAACAGACCAGCTTCTAAGGCAGTGTTTAGTCAGCAGGATGAGAAATGCCTAAAAAAATCCACCCACCTGGAAGTGGAGAGATGACTGAGAGACGGCTCTACCATGGGGCGTGGACGGGGAGCGCAGGAAGTCCGTGCCTCTTGAGGGCTACACTGACATTTGAAGAGTTACCAGCACACATCTCTAGCTGCGGGCAAATGGGACTTCTACCCCACTGCAGCAGATTGGTCAGACATGTGCCCCCTGCCCTCCGTTAAAACTGCAGAGATATGACATTTTAACACGAACAAGCAAGCTGTCCATAGAAAGTAGCACCATGACAACTGTCTGTTGAAGCTGCCTCTCTGGGTGGGAGATGCTCATCTCCTGAGCATATATCACCACTTAACAAAACAAATGTGCTTCAGAAGCTGGTGGGGTTTTAGCACAACTTTAAAAGTACTTTCTTTGTGGAGCTTGCTATGAACTGCCTGCTGGTAGGTGTTATTTAAAATGCTGGTGACATCAAGATAGAAAGCCTATAGTTACTGTTGAAGCCACAAATGGGAGAAGAAGGGAATGTAAAAATTCAGCTTAACTGTTATCGTTTGGGCTCATGTGGTTTTCTTGTGTGCGAATGTGCTTTTTGTTTGTTTTTTCCATTATTGCTTGTAAATAAGAGGGATTTTTATTCTTTCTTTTCTAATTCTTTTTCATCAGCAGGATACTACTCTGTCCTTCAGAACAATAAGGGGTTTGAACCTGGAAATGTGCACTGATATTTAACTTTAATACTCAGGGGAATTGTCCCACTGAAGACAATAAGAGTATTTATTGTCCAGTCATGAGTTCTACTGAAATGTATTTCCTTGAAAATGATAGTTTATTCCCTGATTGAGCAAGGATTTCACTCATTGAAATAATGTTAGACAGAGCTTTAAAATTAACATCAAAAAACAGATATAAAGATTTTGCATCACTGCTTTTGAAACCACAAAGTATTTAGACCAACATGTATGTAAAATAAATAAATAAATAAATAAGCGGACAGACTGGACACGCACTTTCTTTTAAGTGTGGCCCTTTAACAGATTTTGCTTCTCCTTCTAACTGACAGTAGATACAGTGTACAGCTTTCATTGTGAAATTAAATTCAGTGTGTTTCATGCAACATGATTATTCCTTTGCCACCAACTAATTATCTGAAAAACAAAACAGAACAATAAAATATATGAATTACAGCAGAGCACTTATGGCAGCTGCTTGCACTTTTGCAAGTTTCATTTTATTTAAGTCATTTTCATCTCTCAGCATTTTTTAAGTTATTGAGCTTTTTTTTGTTGTTTTTGCTTTGTTTTAGAGGATTGTTATGTTTTTGTATATAACCATAAATAAATATATGTATATATGCATGAAGGTACACATACACATATCATGCACACACACTTTTCACATAAGATGCAGGAACTGAATGTACAGTAGAGACTGAAAATATGCAAAGAACATATTTTAATAAGACTACTAGAATTTAATATTCTAGAACAGTAACTAATATTGTAGGAACAAAATGATAGATAACACATGCAAATATTGATATACCATAGTTACTTAATTCCTGTCTAATTACTAAAAGATTTATAGGATCATGGAATTGTAGCTATAAACCTTATGGTTTCCTTGGCAAAAGTTCAGCTGATTAATTTAAGAGAAAAATGACTTTCAGACAACCAGATTCCTGAATTCAGTGGGATCAGATGGAAAGTCTGATTTCCAAAGGATCATCCAAACAAGTGAGTGGCTACAGGAATATGGAGGGACACAGTTCAGGCAAGGGGATTATTCCTGTACTTGAGGTTATAGATATGTGCAAGTCTTTTGTTAAAAGAGGCCTTCAAAACTAGGCAGATGAGGAAGATATATTTGCATGCAAATTGTGCTTCCTGCTTTAAGTTGCTAATAATGGTCATTTTTGTTGTGACTGTACACTTCCCTACATGGAAAAATGTTACTGTGGTGCGCTGAATGAGCAGCATAACCAATCTTGCGTCACCTTAACCACAGGCTTACCATCCATTAAACACAGTAAAGCTAGTCCAAAGGCAGATAACTCACCAGTTGTCTCCGTAGCTTCCAAACACCTTACTATCACCCCAAATAAAAGTTATCGTGTTCTCGGCCACTCTAACGGCCATGGGCCCAGCTCTTTACTGTAGACTTACATCAATAATGCAAGTGCAAAATGAATGTCACATGGGTGTGATATGTTGTCTGACAAAATGTTTGCAGACTGCACCCACTCTCCAGGGGACATGAGAATGGCAAAACCTGCGCTGGCTCAGCACTGACGGCAGGTAACAGTCCCAGTCCTTTAACAGGCAGCAACGCTGGTTAATGTAGGTTCCAAAAGCATTTTGCTGTTTGATCTTTAACATTGCATTCACAAAAGTCAATCTGTGTCTACAAAGAAGGAAGCATTTACAAATGTAGTATCCTCGCTTAGTGCTTTGCCAACAACTACATCATTATTTACTCCTTGCAAGGGAGTCCGCAAATAGCCAGCCCCGTACTTTAGACCCACCCCCCCGGCTCCGCTAGATAATCTGCAGTACAGGCACTGTTCCCAACATCTGCTATTTTTTCTTTTTCTTATTTTCTTTATGCAAAGCTGCACTTGGTGGATTTCAGCTGCTATCCAGCTATTTGGCAAAAGGATGTGAGAATCCAGCTTCTTACGGGCTTTCAGTATGTGTGGGATTGAGGCAGCACAGCAGTTCCCTCCTTTTTCTGAGAGACTGCTGCCGCAGCAGCTCCAACAACAAAAACGCACAGTCGGCGGTTTCTTTATTTTCATCTTTGTAGCGCTCTTGGCACCGAATTCTGGAATGGATAAATTAAAATGGTGTCTGCCTAATTCCTGTGAGAGATCTGATTGCAACTTGGACTATAACATTTTCCTTGAATGCGCTTAAACAAGTTACGCTTTTGAGCTCGAGCCTCATTTTAGTGTAATCAGTTTTAACATGTAACGATTAGGATGTATTCTTCAAGCTCTTGGGCACAAGTTGCACAGCAAGGTAGCTCACCTGATGACCTGTGACTGGTCCGTATAGGAACACACAACAAGGGGCTTTATTTTATGTTGCATTTCCTTTCAATAATATCATCTAAGAGAGCCCAGGAAACACTGTATGTGATGTTTGAGGGTTTTTTTCCCTTCCACATGTGAAAAGACCATTGCTGTGCCTTTGTATTCAAAAAAACATGCTTCACAATGAAAGAATGCCAGAGAGACAACCTTGGAGAATTAAGTTTTCTGTATACGGAAATGATAAGTAATAAAAAGTAGTCTGTGTCCTGACTAGAAGAAACCACTTCCAAATTTAAAAGACGTCTCATTCTCTTTAGAAACTGGGTGTTTGAAACCTCTGTATGAGCTATCAGTTTGGCAGCTTCTTATAAAAAAGATATAGCTTCTTCTCCAGGTCAAAGGCAGTCATATTGTTTAAACAATTAGTTCAGAGAGTACCAGAGCTAATAAATTCCTGCTTCCAGTTCTCTTTCTCACCTTTGCTTTCACCATGGACCCCATGTGGATTCTCTGATGTTTAATAAAGTATGAGCATCTTCAGGTTTCACTGAGGAGAGTATGACAACAGTGTCTTTTCAAACTGTATGTTTTCCTAGTATATGACAGGATGTCTTTGAAACCTTTATTTTTCTGTCAAATTTGGATTAGATCAACCAATTGTATGGAAAGATATTGCTGATGGACAAAGAGAGATCAGGGAAGAGTGTATATTTGATACAGGCACACAAAAAAACATGATTATTCAGCAAAGAATATAAAATGTATATGGGGTGATCAAGCCAGCTGCAGGCACCTACATAACTGATGTCTATAGATCACTTTCAAAAAACACCTGGAAAGTCATTTGAGAAAAATTGGCAGTTTTAGGGTGCAATTTGTCTGACCTAAGTTAGACACTTATTTTAGGTGGGGAGGAATGATGCTCTCCTTGTACCCATTTCTCTCCACAGACTATAAAGAGCACCAAGGATGTCTCATTCAAATGTTGATTCTCTGCTATGTTTAGTCAGATAGATAGTCTCCTTTCAGTCTCCTTGACCTATCCCATCCAGCAATACCTCTGCTTTTTATTGAGAAAAAACACCCTTGCTTTCTAAGATTATATTATTCCTATGATGTTTCACCTAATCTTATTCTCAAACATATCACAAGAAAATGCAGCAGGCAGAAGGTCATTTTTCTGTAAGTTTGCTTTTTTACATACAGCAAAATGCAAGTCTTCTGCATGAGATCAAAGAAATGTACTGCTGATTCATCATTCTAATAAATACCCCTTACTTTCAAATGAAATAAAACAGGAAGGAATAGCATCTTACTCAGTCATTTCGGTGTCCTTTGTGAGTGCTAAGGCTCCCCCAGTTTTTTAACAGACATTTTATTTTTATTCCATTCCTTCCCACACAGAATGTTATACTACATTTCCTTTCTTGCGCTCTCTCCCGAGCACCTTCTTTGAATACGTGAAATGACATGAGAAGGATTTATCAGTATTGTTTTTTTCCTGTTTATCTCTATTCTTCCCCTATTGCAAACTATTCACTTTCTATTGAATATTTACTGTGCTTTCGTTGTGTGTACGGGAAGAATCATGAGTTTAAAAACATTGCCCAGAACATGAAAATCATATGTAAACTATAGGATGAAGATAGAAGAGGTGATTATGTGGTCTAAATCAAGTTCTTGTATATCGTGGGTTTTTAAATATGACTGTGTTGCCTTTATATTATTTATAATGTCATACATCTGTCAGAAACACACTCTGCCTGAAAGTGTCTGGAGACTGAGAAACCACTACTGTTCAATGGCATTGTTCGGTCGTATCCTCAGTAAATAGATAAATACATAAATAAATAAGAGAAATAAATAAGTGAATAAATAAATGAATAAGTAAAAAAGTGACCTTATTTACTATTGTAATGCACCTGCCTTCATTTTTCAGCTGTGTTTGTGCCTAAGTTTTGCACTGACATTTGAAAAGTAGGCAAACTTTTTCCTCCTTTTGCATCCCTTTACAATATGCCAAGCGATACCAGCTAATGACCAAGGGCTTCGTGCTGGAAAAGCGAGCAACATCCAAGGAGGCTGAGATCAGTAAGGCTGAATATCTCACTCTTGAACTTCATATTCTGTAAGATACCAGTAAAATAAAATGTAAAATCGATCTGTGATATTCAGAAAGCTCATGCTACTACGAAGTCGTAATTGTGGTTTCCTGAAGTCTGACAGTTTCATAGTCATATTGCTCCAGCTTGTAGCGGAAGTAATGAAGTTAGGTATTAGTAATAAGTCTAAGCCATCTTCCACCAAATATGAGTTCTCTAACCAGCCTTAAATGGTCTGGAAACACTTTCTGTAGGTGTGGTTATGCAACAACACTTTATTCCGGGGTTTCTGAATTAAAGTACGTATTACTTGATCACTTGCATGATGCCGTATATGGATGAAGGAGTCAGGATGGCTTCATGCAGGCAAGGGGACAAGGGGCCAGCAGCTATTGAAAACTCTTCCTGAGAAGTTCTGGAAATATCCTGTGCATGTATAGGTATGTGTGGGTTTGCACACCCTTATACTGGGTTTTGTCCTGACCCCACAGGTGATCATCCGCCCTCTGAAGCATGGGGTTTGGTGACCTTTCCAACATTTTTTAGCTTCTATAATCGCAAAACTGTTATTACCGGCCATAAAATTGCTCAGACCTTTTCCAAAATCCTGATATTGCAGTTGCCTTTGGTGACCTCATCTGACAGTGAATTATTCAGGTCGACTATCAGCTACATTAAAAAAAGAAAGAAAAAAAAATAGAAAAAGAAAACAAAACAACATTTGCTTTTATTGGTTTAAAATTTACTGCCTTTTAATTTCAGAGGGAGAAAAGTTGGGAACCACTCTTGCTCTCCCTAGCTGGCATCAAAAATGGATAAATGAATCAAAGTAAAACCTCATGAAAATGAAGCAGTTTAAGTACGGTTATATATTGGTATACACTGATTCCCGAAACGTTTTCACTTTCTTCTCTGTATAACTTCCCTCTTTCCACCTCAGGCAAAAACTTAACTGATTATATGCACTGCCACATTTTGGTTGTGGAATAAAGGTGAAATAAAGGTGGGAGCCCCCCACAACACCGGTCCTGGGAGCCCCCAGCCGGTGCAGTGCCCAACACAAGCATTCGAGGTAGGCATCCGTTTGTGGTTAAAAATGCAAAATAGATGTACTGCAACTTTTCAGTTTTCATCACAAAAATCTAAATATAAGGGATAATCTGATATCAACAACACCACATAAAGAAAGTTCATAACAACATAGGAGTCTCCTTCTTTGTGCAACTCAGTGCTACCACAAAACCAGGGAAGGAAGCTACCTGTAAATGCATTATTTTGTTTACTTCTTGTTTCCTTAAGGCAGCTCTGACCTTATCCTCCCTATTCAGTATGTTAGAGACTCATCCTCTTCATGATTTTTTGCAAAGAACCATTAGAATATGCTCATATGTAATGTTTTTTAACAATTCTCTTGTTCTTTTGAATATCTCCTTTCTGTGAAAGGCCATACACTAACTGCAGTATGAATGATCTCATTTCAGCTGCTCTAGTGATGTCTCTGCATTCACTAACTGCCTGTGCAGCACATGTCCCTTACCGCTGATTCACCCTGATTTGCTGGGTTTATTGAACGTAGGCTCACATAGGCCAACACATGACAGGGAAGAAGAAAATTTGCTAAGTGTTTTCTCAGCCGTGGCTGCAGCTCCTGCAGCTACAGCTGCTGGAGGCTTCACCTGCTGAGGTGTCTTTGTGCATGCTCAGAGGTGAGAAGACAGCAGGGGGACGGGAGGATGTGAGCCTGTCACATGAGTTCATGGCAAGCAGGACCAAGGTAAAGAATATCTTCCCCTATTACAAGGATGATTTCATATTATTTGACATGTTTGACTAAGCAGGTCTGAGCTTTCTTAGTTTAGCGAGTTTACATACTTATAGAAACAAAAGTCTCTTGGTATCGTCTTTCTCAAGGGGAAGTTCCAGCTTCTTGAGAAGCTCCTCCTGGAGCAGTTTCAACCCAAGACTCTGTTGTAGATTGTGTCACATCCATCATTGCACCAGTTCTGTCCTCAAACAAACAAAAAATGAGCATGACCAGAAATGCAGAGCTCTCATCTTCATACTCCCACAGCAGCAATGTCGTCTCTAAATTAAACATGATGCATCATGAAAGCAAAGGTGAACAAGGCTAAGAGTTAGTAGTACCAGGTTATATTATTATATATTATATTATATACCTGCTGACTGGTCCGGATTAAATATCTATGCTAATGGAACTATCTGAACTACCTCACAAAATATGAGTTGAACAGAAGCCAGTTTTACTTAGTCTAAACTGTCTTCTGGTTTATCTTATCTCACAGGCTCTGGTTGCCTCCTTCATATAATGTAGTATATCACCAATCCATTAGCAGAAGGATTAAATCTGAAGAATCATCAGAAGTGAACTATATTTGGTTGGTCAGTAAGTTTCATTTTTTCTGAAGTAAAGGTCTTGTACAATTTGAAATTAATAAAGGTTCAATTAACAATATCATAAAAACTTATTCTATTGATAGCTTCTATTTATAATATCAGAGGGGAGAAAGTTGTTCAGATATTAAGTCCTCTATTCTTGGTTTTGCTAACACATATGTGTTATAAAAATCACTCCCCTAGCAACTGCAAGAAGAAGAGTGGAGGAAAAATTTGCATATTGTTTTAATTGCTTGGAAAAAATCAGGATTAAATTAGACAAATAGGTTAAACATTGCAAAAGTTTTCAACCATTTCTATTAAAATTAGTATTGGTAAATTGCATCCAATTTGCAAAAGTGCTGATATTTCACTGAAACTTTTATATATATTTTGTTCCTCTCTCATTGTCTTTCTTTCACTTTTCCTCTTTTTTTAAATCAGTTTAGAACTCAGGGCCTCATCTAGTGCCCAGTGGAAAAGTCTTCCTTAGTCTGGAGGGAGCTAGAAAGGTGATAAATGCCCCTGTACTTTGGTTCATCCATCTGTAGAATAACACAAGACCTTCCTCTTGGGAGTGCTGATGTCTGAAAAATACTTTAGGTTTCCCAGGTGAAAAGTGCAACTCGTGCAGAGTATTATTATAATCTTTTTTTCTCCCAACACAAGCATTTCATAAACTTGCATTGTTGTCAGAATAGTTCTGAAATATTTTACCCTCAGGTTCATCTTTCTAGCTACAGAGTAAAGCTCTCAGTAGTTTATTCTCAGTCAGTCTGTCTGTGCACACACCACCTTTTCGAAGTGCTGCTGACATACAAATTCACAGGATATCTATAATGTTATTATTAAAGAGACAAATTAGTTACTTTACTTAAACAAACAACAGAAGTATTACCCACTGGAATGCCCAGGTGCTCTCAATAAATAATACTGAGTGCTGATGAGATGTGTTTCAGTGCATTTTATTTTACATTTTACCTTGGTGGGTAACTCAGCTGCATTGACTGACTTAACTGTTTATGTGCCGAAATTCTGCTGGTACTGAGGAATCCTTTAATACTGCAGCACTTACTAGCACTGAGTTTTCCTCCTCTGGAAATCTGAAAGTCCGATCTGAACCTGTAAATGTCTATCACATATGATCTACGGTGATGGTCATGCAACTATTGTTTTGAGGAACTAAGAGGTATGCCCTAGACAGAAGCAAAACGACCAATAGATGAAAGATGGAAAGGAGAGACAGATTTTGAAAGCTCAGGTCTGCTTTATGTCGTGCCAAAGTTACCAAGTGGCACAAAAATAATGGCATCATTTTGGGAGGAGGATCACAAGGCAGAAAACATTCTTCAGTGGCCCTGTGGTCACGTCCATCCATACCGTACCTCCTTTTTGCTGATATATTGATTATGCCTAGAAAAATCAGAGTATTCCTGGGGACCTTTGGCTCCCATAATGTTTCCTTAGTGCCACTGGGAGGTGACCCTGGCTCTCTGAGCATCAGGAGCTAGAAATGTTTTTTCAGAATATCTTGAAACTTCCCTCTCTCCCTCTATACAAATACATCTTTGACAGGAGAGAAATAATCTTTTACCCAACTTTAGACACCTAAAAGATACATATCTAGCTATCTATATCCATCTATAGCCAGTCAAGATGAACGCTTTTGGGTTCTTCAAAGAGTGATTAATCCCCCCCGAAGTTAGATGCAAGATAATCATCTCCTTCCCTTTATCTAGTTTTGTTGTTGTTGTTTTTATTCCTGTTTTTTTGGCTGCTTTGTATTATAAAATTATACTGGATGAAGTGCCCCTAAATCTGGGTCCTAAAAGTTGTAATCATCGTTAGAGCCTCCTCTGCTTTCATTTTTATATGAATACCTGAGGTGTTTTTTGCTTGTTTGTTTGTTTTTCTTAAGCCTCTGAAAAGATAAATTAAGGTATATGCAGCAAATTAGAGCTACATGGCTAATATATTCTCATTGCTGTACAGAACAAGCAAGAAATCTAGGTTGTACCCTAAAGGTCTTATTTCCCACCTGGAAAGACAGTGTAACTTCACTGAGGGTATGCTGCTGTGAAACTGATGTGAACAATGGGTTTTGCACTGTGATAGAGCGGCAAAGAAACCTCTGGATCATATTCCCATGGATGAGACACTGACCATTTCAGAAGGTAGCTGAGCAGCTATTTTCAGATAAACCAAAAAGTGTTAAAGCTCCAGGACAGAATCCTAATGGAATTACATAAATGTATCCCGTCTGATCTGGTTGACTACATAGGAAAGACATAGGTTACAGCATCCGCATTTTCTTGCAAGGCCAAGATTGTCTGTTTGTGGTAAAATGAAATATGAAATAATGAAACTGACTTTACTCCTAATACTACGAAACAGAGTTCGCTGCTCCACATCTATCCTTCAAGTCATATATTCATGAAGCAGTGTCAAATTAAATAAGGAAAGGAGGGACAGCATCCACAATGTTCTGTTTAATCCGAAAAGGATATGTTGTGGTCACAGTAATGCTCCTCACTTAAAATTCTCAGCTCCATCAACAACTTCAGATCTCCGCTGGATCCTGTTTCCCAACTGACTATTGCTTTGCTCCATCATCGCAACACATAGTCCATCCAGCTGTGCAACAATATGACCTTATGCTCATAACAAAAAAACTCCCTGATGGTTATCCTCCTAAATTTAGAGGTTTGACCAGTGTCAGGCTATGCTGAAAGAAAAAAATGTTTTCTTTTTTTTTCTCTCTCTCTTTACATCATGTTTCCTGTTCATCACACTGCAAATGGTCCTCAAACCTGTAGGCAGTACTATGCTTTCCTAGGCTCTGGGGGGCATGGGGGTGGGAGGAAGAGAGAGCACAGCTTGCAGACTATAAATCTATAAATTCTCTCTAGATGGAAGAGTGTGACAGCCCTGAAGTACTGTCCATATGACCCAAGAGAATGCATAAATAGCGCATGTTAGTAGGAAAAATCACAATGATTTTTTTCTCTCTGAGTTAACAACTTCTGCAATAAAACCTTCCTTTGTATCCATTAGATGGAGATCAATCAAAGGACAAAGCAAAACAAAAAATGTGGATATTCTATATTAACACAGACTCCTACTTTCTTCAGTGAGGCACTTCACAAAAGGAATAAAATCAACCCCTCAACCAATTATGATCATATTGGGTCTATTAAAATAAGCCATTAGTCCAGATCTGAATGAGGTCCTTCTACAGTAGTAAACAAAGTCTTTGAGTGAATAATGTTCGTCAGATCTGTTTATAGGCTGCAGGATGTTTATTTCATGTATAGAGAGAAAAAAAATCAAAGTATAATTTAAAGGGACTCAATGTCAAAGTCAGATATAGGAAGATACTTAAGCCTCTTTATATATCTCTTCAGTCTCCCTTATCAGCAAGATGCATTTCCCTGAATTTTAGTGCCTAGAGACAGCTATGTGTGTGTCTAGGCACCTAAATATCTTATTGAGATACCTGGGCAAGCATTCAACTAACCACGTAGGCATTTAAAGTGACATTTTGGTGGAATTTCAGTTCTCTCATTCAGGAAACAGAGTCAGAAAGAATACACTTAACCTGCTTAGACACCTGAGGCACCCAATCTATTGAAGATTTCAGGAAGAAAATTCTCTGGATAATTAGGGTTATTTTAGGAACATTCTCAGCAACTTCTCTGCTTTTACTGAAGTCAGAGTGTAGGCATTTATCTCCTCTTTATGGAAATTTACCATTGAAATTCCTAAGTCCTCAGAGGATCCTAGTATGCTAACCATGCTCAGGCTTTGCCTAATTCTTCGCAGCTACAATGGTGGTGCTATTACGTTGTATATAACCCTATATCATACAATTTATATAAAACAATTGCCCAAGCTGTGACCAAGAGGTGAAGTAGGGTTTACGAAAGCGCGGCTGAAATGGCAGTTTCCTCACCTTAAAACACAGGTGTAATAGCAGGTATTTTGAAGAAGCTTTAGTGAGGCTGGCATTCAGCTGGAGGGGAAAGACTTGGAGACCTTGGGAGCCAGAGGGTCTCTGCTACCAGCTTCACAGTTAGAAAAATATGTGAGTGGATAGTAATGCCAAAGGCAGAGAAACGTCTAAGCTCTGGTTCCTGCTTCCTAAATTTGTCCTTGTTTTCATCCAGTATTTAACGAACAGTCGCTGTGAGTCCTAAAGCAAGCCAGGCTCCTGTTCTTTTCTGAGCTCCCTGATGGCAAGCTCCGACTCCTTCCTGGACCTTCAAGCCTTGCGTGCACACAGCAGCCCATGTGGGTGAGAAGCAAACACTCCCTTCGAGTCCACCATGAGTGTCTCAGGTGGAAGAGCTGGGAGAGCAACCATCCATAAGGTAGGGAAGGTCCTGAACCCAGGTCTCCTGCTTCCCAGGGCTATCCTGTTATTCAGTGCTCCTTGCAAGGGAGAAGAAATGCTGCTATTCAAAGGACAGCTTCTACATAAGAATAGCTTTGCACTTATTCTCTTAAAACAGTGTATAGATTAACTGCTAAGTACATGTATTAACTATGAAAGCTCCTACACTGACTTCAGCAAGTTTTAGTTTAAGTCTCAGATATCTCCAACTCACATTATGCTTTTGCATAGGAAAACTAGTCTCACTTTTTCCAGGGAAGAAAGGAGGTTTCTGATATTTGGCAATTCAGTGAAGTGTTTCATCAAAATCTCAGTGGAACAGCAAGAGACATTTTTTGGAAAAAAGATTTTTGATAATGCCATCTACTTTAATTTAGATGAAAAACGAAACAAAATACTGGTATATTTTTAACAGCCTTTATACTTTTCACCTTTACTGTAAATCTCAAAAGGCTGAATCCCTTTTTCTTCTGGCACCAAGATTTAGTCACTAAAAGGTCAATGCAAGACTCAGGACTCACCAGTAACTGCAGTATAAAGTGTGTGAAGGTCTAGTTCAGTTAATAAGAAAGTTCAAATCCTTAATCTGCAGCCTAGGCAATTCAAAAAGTTTTCATCTTTTTTTTTTTTCTCCCAGTAGAACAAGGTTTTCTATTTAATGGCAAATTCCTTAAAAAAAAAATCTTTAGAAAAAAGCTATTTTTTATTCATAGTGTTAACTCATGAGAATTCAGATAATGATGGAGATAGAAAAAAACAATCAGAAGAGATTTCATTCAGAAAAGATATTTTTCCACTAGTATTTCCATTATTGTCTGAATTACTTGATCCTACAATATTTCTGGTATTTGTTCTTTCAAGTTAGATCACTGAAACCACTGAGATAGGCATGCTTTGTGTTCTTTCATTACTTCTTTCAGCTGGAATCTGAGTGCTGCTGAGGGAATACATGTAGACATGGACAGCCGTGATGGTATAGACCAAGCAGTTACTGATGGGAATATAAAAGGTATCCTTTTCCTCAGTTAATCTAGTGTTAGGGCAGAGGTATCCTGAATCTAAAAAAAGTTCTTTAAATGAAATAAGTTTACTACTTTCAGTTAGTTTCTGATGGAAAGAACCCATATCAGAAAACCATGCATGAAATATGTCGTCTTCCATACAATCTCAAAAGAAAAGTGAGAATGCAAGTTGACATCAAATAAAAAATATCTCATCATCTTTATAGGTGGGCCCTCTTTGTCAGGTGAAAATATTTTAGTGTGCTGGTATGAAGAAGCAGATATCTATGACCTATGTTATGAATTAATGGAAAACGTCATTCTCTAGAGCTTTATAAATTTAGGACTAAACATTTCCAAAATGTTACATATTTGAAACACTGAGATGTCAAAAGGTTCTAAATATCTATCCCAAGAGACCTATTAGATCCTGTCTTTTCTTTCATCTGAAACAGCCTGATAGCATTTGCAGGAAATGGATGAAATCAGTTTTTAAATTAATAAAATCACACACAAACATACAGATTTCTGGCAAATATTTATTTTGTTGGTTCATGTCATGTAAGTGAGATAACAAATTATCCAACATGTGATGATTTTCCCTTACTGCATTTAACAGTGCTTCAGCATTACTGCTGCAGACTCCCTCAGGGGAACTAGCTGTAAAAATAAGTAAGTAAATAAATAAATAAATAAATAAAAAGGAAGAAAGAAGGAGAGAGAAAATAAAGACAGAAAGAAATAATCATCGTAGAACATCCTGGGGGAACAGAGAGAAGTGAAAAAGCCAAAGAAAGAAGTAGCTAAGCCTGCCTTGACTGCATGAAATTTGTTGGAACGCCTCATAGGGAAAGAAAATAATCACTTTTTGGGGTGATAGAATTTAAATAACTTAAAATTGTGCATACACAATTGGTTCTTTTTCTGCTGTTAGGAAAAAGAAAATCCACTCAGTCATAGCAACCTATTTTTCTGCAGGAAGAAAAAAAAAAATACAGTAAGTGGAAAATATCAGCACAAGTTTGGGAGCTGAGACACATTTCAATTACTAAAGTAAAATGCAGCGCTTGAAGTATTTGTGTTGATTTCCCTGCCAGCACCTCTTCCTCCCTTATTTTCAAAGAAAATATAAGGCTTGGCTGTGTATGCAGCTGGCTGTCCTCACAGGGGGCTGCAGTTCCCAGCCGCTGGGAACACACGCGTTGCTGTAGATGTAACCCAGACCCCAGGGGAGGAAAGGCCTTACGCAGAGTCTGGTCCTTAGAATACAGTAATCGGAGCCAAAAACCTTGGGCAGAGGAGAGCTGAGGAAAGCTAATCAGAAGAAGTGAGCTCTGGGAGAGGAGGCTGCAGTAGAAGAGGACAGTCCCGGCACACAAGAGGAAGGGGTCATCCTGGCATGCTGGTGGAAAGGCAGGTTGGTTGTGTGGCTGGGGCGCTGAACTGGTATTCTGCCAAAAATCCTGGAGCGACCCTTTAAGCCCAGTCCTCCAAAATTTCCCTTTGCCATGCATCAAGCTGGATATTAGCAATTCTTCTCTCTCATTCTACCCAATTTTTGTGTCCTGAATCACAAGGCAGAAGCTTTTAAAATACATTTCCCAAAAAACATACTACAGGGACACTCGAGGTATCTTAGGACAGCCTTGCTCTTCTTCCAGAGAACTCCTGGCATGGAGACACAGAGATCAACATAGCTCAATTAGCTTGTGTGTAGCCTACAGTGACAGATAACATCTTCTTACACAGCACCTCAGTTTTACTGAAGTCTTCATAAGCAACGCTAAGGATGCCTTCCTTAGCACTGGGATGCCCCCTAAGGTATGCCTTCCTTTCCACTGCAAAGGTATCCACAATATCTTTCCTAAATAATATTGAAAAAGAGAAATGTTCTGCCTGCTTAACATAGCACTTTATTTTGGTTGCCTAAACAACAAACAACAATGTGGCGTTGTACAAAGGCAGCCGGAGTGGCAGAAATGGCTGCAGTTCACCTGCCCTGGACCTATGGAGGACATCAGCAGCTACAGCTTGGGGCTTAGCAAGCACGGGGGGTTTTCCAGCTGTAGCGTAGACATGCCCTGACGCGCTTTAGAAATGTTAACCATCTATTTTCAAGAAAGCCAGAATACACTTTGTAAAAACTAGATATATATTAAGCAAGGCTTTTCCTTTCATTCAAAGTGAGAATGCCATATTGTTAAACGGCAGCTGCCGAGATTGCACATTGTGAGTTGCGCTTTTAAGCTGAAGCAAAGTTACTTGTGTCAGGGGCACTGCAGGGATCGATGTTGGAACCACAGCTTTTTCAGTACCTTAAATGACTCAGAGCATATTATTTAAACTAAAAATTTCTGGTGTGCAGATGATACTAAATTGGGAGGAAAGGTCATCCTTGAGAAACAATACAGTCAGGTAGGGAAGGATTTAGATCATTTAAGTACTTGAGCTAATAGATAGCAAATTCAATGCAGATAAATGCAGAATAATGAGTCTCGGAGAATGTAATAAAAGGACATAATATCTGCTTAATGGGAAGGTACTACAGCATATTGACCTGGAGAGAGATATGAGAGTTATTTTAATAATAAAAAAACCCTTATATTAAAGCCTTCAACTCAATTATTGTTAAGGAAATACAGTGTATTTCGTTAGGACCTCACCCAAAGTACTGCATTCAGCACTAATCACCCTACAGTTCAGAAAGCATATTTAGAATTGGTCTTAAAGGGGTGATTTGTAGAGCAATCTAATGAAAGCACATTTCAGAGATGTAAGTTTTGAGGACATTACAGAGAAGATTGACTGTATCCTCACCAGAAAGTCAGAGACTTTAGAGATGACTGTCTAAGACGTCCAGTACACGCTTAATGAATGCTTGGCAATAAGAGGTGAGCTGTTGAGGAACTCATTACTTTAACCCCTCTATCTTCACAGCTTAGAGCCACTGTCACTGGGGAGCAAATTCTGATCGAGATTTACACCACTGCGGTTCGAGTGAAATCACTGGAGCTACTCTTCTTATAGCTTAAAGAAGAACAGGATCTGTCCTCCAACTTCTAATAAGAGACTAATGCAGCCACCTCCAGTGCAGGTCTCTCCTTTTGTATGCTCTCCTATCTCATGTGGCTTTACAGGTTGGCGGCTTGTTAGTCAGGCCTGGAACATCAAGGTCTAGAAAGTCTCACAGGGCACAAGGCTTGCCTAAAAAGGCAATGAACTGGTTTGGTATGTAAAGAAAGAAATTAAAGGAGACCACATGCAATCAAATAGCTTCTCTCTCTCTCTCTTCTACTGAAGTTTGATGGAAAACAGCCAGCAGGGGGGAACCGGAATGAATATTTCTCTGATAAAAAGCTATTCTTTGTCATGGCAAAGTCATTACACTAGGTCTGCCAGAGTTCTTCCACAAGGAATATCTTCTGAAGCCAGTTTTGAAGCTGCCAGTAAGTGAATCTCTCATCTTTACAATTTTTTTTTAATATATATTTTGCAAGTCGTTATTTTCTCTAACGTTAATGAACAGTTAAACACAAAAAGCCAGATCTTTGCTTGCTATAAATCTGTGCTTTACAGAAGCTGAAAATGTAATCTGCTCTTTTTCTCAGTCTCTGGACACAAACTCTTTGGCCGTAGGTCTCCATTTTATCCAGAAAGCAAGTGCATCTGTTCCAGATATATGGCCCTGGCTAAACACTGTTCAACGCTTTCTAAAAGAGCAGAATAAGGATGCTTGGGACTTTTTTCCCCTGACCCTGATAGTACAGATGACACAAAACTCATACCCTGATGCCTCTCAAAGGATAATATTCAAAAGACACTTGAGGTCCAACCATTTGTTCTGTCACCAGTTCTGACATCTTCTTTTCCTCCTCTTTTAAATGACAAATAACAGGGTCTTTCTAGTCAGAGAAGGGCCCTCAACAAAAGAAGGAAGTCTCATCTCAATTTTAATTTCACTGTTTTCCCCAGATAAGAATGGAGGCTTTTCTGAGAATGACTTGCACCTTTTTCTACATGCATAAAGGGCTTTCATAAAAAGATGGTACATGAATATCGAGAATGCTTTTGGGGTGATCCAGGAGAGCACATAATCTGCTAAGATAACTCTGCCATAATTTTTCTATTTGAAAGGAATCTAAAGATAGTCATCTACTATATGATTAATGCAAATAACTGAAATGTGACTTTAAGACTGCATATTTCATACACTCTACCACTTAAAAGAAGTAGTTTTCTTTGTTTGTGTGTTTGTTTTTCTATAAACTGCTCGGAAACGGATGAGTCAATGCTACTTTGTGTTGCACCTCAGATGTAGAACATTACAGGCTGAGTCACTGTTTCTTCTCATGGTGTCTTACAGAAATGTTATGTTTGTTTTCTCTCATCTTGTAATGCTCCCTGATCTTAACCAAAGGTTATCTAGAGAAATGCACTGCTTGCATAATGCAGGCTAACAGCTTCACTCAGTTACACCATAGAGCTTTTGTTTCCTTGTTGACTTCAGTGAAATTATAGTTGTGCATATATATATAAAAACAAATTAAATTTATATACAAACAATTGTGTATGGGACACAAAGCAGGAATTGCAATCAATGTTGATGAAGGTAAAGTTCAGTCCTGGGAGCATAAAAGACTCTGTAAATGGCCATAACTACATTATGGAGTTGCTGTTCCTTGAATCATTGGTCTTTTTGACTTGTCCATATTGGGGCAAGCAGAAAGTTGAGGTAGTGAGCATCTCAGCTCCCTTTTGATTTCATGCTCTGGCCTTCCTTCCTACAGGAAACCGTGAACACAGAGAGGGTTTGTTCAGGTCCAGTCCCACATGCAATCATGCTGTGAGGAACAGGGGCACCTGGACACCAGGACTGTGAGAGATAAGTGATCCTTAGATTAGGCAGAGTCAGTGGAATCGAGTGGAAAAAAATGACTGAAATTTGACTTGACATAGTAGCACTTACCTGAGAATCACTAGGAATATTATGTGTAAGATAATAGAATATAAGTAAATAAAAAAAAAAAGGTAGCTCCATCTGTGGTTTTCTTTTGTTTCTCATGACCTGATTTTGTTCATGATTTGCTTATTTCCTCTTTCATTTTAATATAAAGTTGTGTTTCTATGTATTTTGTTCATTTCCTTCTAGATGAGGTCTTTTTTCCCATGTCTTCCCACTGCTTCAATTTTGAACTATGTGCAATTGCCTTCCACATCCTTTGAAATCCTGCCAATAGAGTGTCTCCCTTTTTCTAGTTCTCTGCTTTATGCTTTCTTTATGTTCCCTTTATCCATTACTGATGTGACTTACCTTACGAAGTATGGCAATGAATATACATAATTAAATCGAAAAAGTCACAAAAATAATTGAAGAAAGAATATGATGAAGAGAGAGAATAAAATCTTTTTTTGCCTAGATATAATTTGTGGCAGACTTCTGGTGATGTGTCACAAGCTTTTATACTTGCCCCTACCACGAACAGTTACTGCTTTTGTGTCAATATGCAGAAATATATGACAGGTAAACTTCAAGCATTTCCACTGCTAAAATCATCAAAAATTTTATTCTCAGTCAACCACCTCTTTTATTATAAAAATTTCTCAAGAAATCAGCTTTTCCAGAAAAAGGAAAAGGCAGAAAAAAAGGACATAAAAACATCTTTTCTTCATCAATTGATATGAAGGCTTGGAGATACCATTAATTAGATTGCCAAAGTTTTGTTCATGGAGTGCCACTGAACTGGTGGAACATCAACCTAGAGGCTACATAGCAAACTTCATCTAAAGTGTATGTAATACTTTCATGTTTAATAAGATGGCTGCAATTAAACAGTCCCTTTGGGGCCCTTGAGCTGCACTTTGGGACTTCATAAAGCTGGTCTGATCTTATCTCAGGTATAGGATATGGAATTAATGTCTATATTAACTTAGAAACCAGGTCATATTAATGATGATTTAAGTTGTTATAAAAGTGAACTATATAAAAAAAGTTTAGATCAATCACCTTTAATTAAAAATAGTTGCAAATCAATACAAAAACACAACCTCATTTCCCAGACAAAGCCTTTCAGATCTGCTAGTAGTTGTCACTTTCCCTTCCCTTCCCTTCCCTTCCCTTCCCTTCCCTTCCCTTCCCTTTGTCTCATTAAATACACAAGAAAATAAATCAGTTCTTAGGGAATAAAAATATTTTCACCCCACAAATATGAGTCATCTTGATGATGTATATGCCCTTTCATGCTGCTATCTGAAGAAATGGACACTTTTCTTCCTTTAATCTCTACTTACTCTGCGGCTAAATTAAGAATACAGTTCTCGAAGGCTACAAATTGAAAACAGCAGTGTTACATAAAGTAAAGTAAAGTGGTAAAAAAGGCAAAGAGAGGAAGGTGAGCTGTGCTCAGTCCACTTTGAGCCTGCATCACTCTTTCAACCCAGTGCCACTCTTTCAACCCTGGCAGTGATGGTCCTCATGGGAAAGTCATTTTTGGAAATGAGATTGCGGCACTGTGGCCACGGTGCAGATTTCTTATGTTATCTCATTTCAGCAGTGCAGACATGACCCTGCGAGCTTCCTCAATGCAACAGTCTTAGTGCTTAAGGTCTTGATGGTGGCTTGGCACCCTACTTGGCAGACTTCTGGCATTCCTTTTCATTTGGCGCTTAATCAGGAAACTGAAGTTGGGTAACAGGCATTTCAAAATGAACCCACGAGGGGGCTATGGATCTAATTAGAATCTGTCCAGCACAACTTCTTGTTAAACTACAAAGAGCCCAGCTAGCAAAAACATATCCTGTGTATGCTCAATGAAAGTTAATACATTCGCTTTGCTTTTATCTAGTGTTCTCATCGCAGTGGAAAAGATAGCCTAGGGAAGTTGCTGAATCTCTATCAACGAAAGCTTTTAAGAACATGTTAGATGAACATCCATCTGCAATGGGGCAGTTAATACTGCCTTAGAGGTGGGGTGTATGGATAGATGATGTCTTGAATCCCCTTGAGCCCAATCTTCCATGCTGCTATGATCCAAATATTTAATGAAGTTGGAGGAGTAACTAGCTCCTCTAATCTCCTAAATATGAGTGTTTGCACCTAAAAAAAATCAATTCTTTACTATAGCAGTGACAATTACACCTCTATTCTCAAAAAGATTTACTTCAAATATTTCAACTATTAAAGACATGTAGACATCTAATAAATGATGAGGTCAACCGAGAGTGAAAAGCAAGTACAGCAATTGCAAAATTAAAAATGTGCTTTACTTCAAGCCTGCCAGGGATACAGTTAAACACAAGCTATCAGGAATGCAGGGTAGTTTAATTAAAGTTCAGTTAAAAGCTAGCAACATTATTTTAAAAAGAAAACCCCACAATTTAGCTAGAAGAGTCTCTTCTTTCTCATCTTCTACAAGGGGAATGAAATCAGGATTTTCAATTCATTCCTCTTCTGACATCTATTATTTATCATGATTTTTCTCATCAATGCTTATTGATCTTAGCTTTCAAGGTAATCTCCCACTCAAGAAAATCACAGAAACTAAATAGGATTAGGATTATTCAGTGTCCAGTAACAGACAATAACTTAATCTTGATAAAAATATGTATTACTAACTGGTGTTCTTTACCAATTTGCTTCTGTTGAAATTAAGTAGTCTGACTTCATATGCCACATTCCTCCACTGCTTAAAGATCTGCAGGGCTCCTTTCACATTCACTTTTCACTCTTCAGTCTCCAAATAATTCAAACAAAAATAAAATTTCTTCCAAAAGATCTTTTCTAATGATAATAGTTTAACGCTCATGTATCTATCCCAGCTCTAACCAATTTCCAGGGCCATTGAAGGAAGGATATATCATAACTCTTCCTAAAAGCCTGTTTTATTCTTCTTTTGATGTGGTTAGTAGTAGAGGCAGAAGAAATTCACTGAGTCCTAAGAAAATATTTCACAATAGCTACCTTTTCATTTATTTATTCACTGGAACACCTCCCAGATTTAATCTCAAGATGGCTTATGCTGGAAAGCCTACTTTACCCAAATCATTACAAGAGTTGCTTAAAAAAGACATCTTCCCAGGCTCCTAAGCCCTTTGAAATTCAGAGCTACCACTGTTGTCTCTCATGTCATATGGTTTTCAACTATCAAACTCACCCGTGTTCAAGAACTGAAACAAAACATTATTGGTATTAAAACTCCTCTCAGCCTCTGGAGCTGATGTGTGATGATCTGTCTGATTCTTGGGTGCTGAAGTTGAAGTTGCAGAGATCCGCATGGGAGCAGCCAAATGATTTGCTTAAATAAGCAATGCTAATTTGCCCTGAAGAAGCCTATGGTCCTAGCAATGTAGGCAGACTGAAAGACTACTCAGAAAGCCTAGTTGTGCACTTGCAGCTCTTGGTGATGCTGTTAATTTCCTAATTAAATCATTTCTGGGACAGGCAGACCACTAGTTCTTGATTGAATCCTGTGGAAGTTTTTCAATCTCTACATGACATACCTTTTCTGCTTTTAATTATTCTTCTCTTCTAAGTTTCTTTAATACCAACTTTGTTACTGGACTCTTGTCTTAATAGTTCTTGCACAAAGTACAAGGGAAAAAGTGGTATCAGTGCACACCATATGCATTTATTACCACTGTGGCTACATAGATATGCATATAAAGAGAATGACAGCATTATAACAGCTCCATAGGTAGGGAGGCTAAGTTCAGGCTTGATGTGGGCAGTAGGAGAGCTGGAAGACAGAACTGGGATCTGTCAGCAAGTCAAGGGTGAAGAGCTTAGTTAAGGCTCCATAAGTAATCCAGATGGCTGAATACAACCTAGCAGCCTGTCTGTAAACTAGGAACCTAGTCAACTCATGAGTTTACAAAATTCTGGATGTGGGAGATACTGGAATCTGCTATTTTGTATTTCAGCAGAAGTGGTCTTATGAGAAAAGCTTTACAACTTTATGGTCAATGTTCAGTTAAATATACCCTTTAGCTTGGTATCAGATCACCGCACTTTGAGGCTGTAGGTCCAGACAATTTTCCACCCACATCTCCATTCTACATCTCAACAATTTGGTGGTATACATCACTGATGCTTATTTGTAAATTGGCATCAGCAACTAAACACCTGTTATCATTTGCCATTGACTAGGCTGTAAATTTGAGCCCAGAGTCAGAATGGATATTGTGGTATGCCACTGCCTTATGCCATCGAGGAATATCTTGTGTCATCTTTCACCTGTCCAGAATCAGCCACATGGCCATGGGTCTTGTGCACATTCCTTGAGAAAATTTAGGGGTAAAAGGAAAATCAAGCATCACTGCCAAAAACAGGGTCTGATTTACAAGCACATACAAAGGCCTTAGAAGCAAACATCATCGCTGAGAAGGAAGGGGAAAACTAAAAGATCCAATGTCTCTGCTGCAGAGGCTGCTAAGTGATACAACTTATCCTGCCTGTGAAGTGTCTTTGTAAACTGAGAGTACCTCAAATGCAGAAAATGGTTCTTCTTTCTACTGTAAATTTCCATCTTAATTCATATTTGGAAATACTACCCATAGATAGTAGGATACCTGTGGACACTAGATCCTCTCTTAGATCCTATCTTATATGTAGGTGTGAAAATACCAATAGAAATCTTTGCAACCGCTTATAACTCTATTCCTGGAAGCTCCTGCATGATAAGAGAGAATATATATTATCCATGTTCTCTACTAGCTGTTCCTCACCCCATTTCGTGAAAGGTTATGTATTATTCTGAGCAGTGCTCCAAAACTCACCCTTGATGATAGAGACATGGTGCAATCCAGGCCTTGTTCTTCCTAAAATAGGTGTTCAAGCAGACAACAACACTCAGAATCTAACACTTTTTGTCAGAAGGCTGAATCTTCTGCTACACCTTTGGCTTTGCACTACTGTTTTGAATTTAAGGCAGCACTATTAGTTATACTAGAGAATTTATGACAGTTCATCAGCAAGGAAACTACAAGAATACATATTCCTTTGCAGGACTCAAAACCAAAAAAAAAGAAAAAACCTTTCCATCCTTTCCATATTCCTTCTGCAAGGAACAGGAAGGCTTTATAAATTTTTGAATCTTGAACATAGAGGGGTTATTATGGGCACTTATCCTTCCATCTCCCACAGTGTAAAACACTGAGGACATCAGAAGACTTCACCTTCTTCTTACTGCTATTTCACTACAGAAAGTGTCAGATGTTCACCAAGTGCAGGGGTGCTGTTAGTACAAGCACTTCTCCTACTGTCTCATCCCATGGAGAATGGCCTCAATACCTCTGGTTCCTAAATGAACCAAAAGGTTCATCTGAGGTGTTCAGATTACCTTTTGTTGGATGCACTTTAAAAAAATATTGGAGTTAACAATAATATAATCAAGTTTTTTTCTGGATGCATAAATGTTCATATTTCATATGTTTCTTAGTAGGAAGCTCAAATCTAAAGCCAACACAATAACAAAACAAAGAAAAAAACACACTGAAAGTTTAGATTTAACTTTCGCTACACTTTTGCCCTCCTCGAGATCACCTACATTAACAAAAATATTAATGGTGCAATGGAGCTTTCCTATCTATTTCTGGAGGGGAAAGGGGGATTATTTGATTCCTTTTTTATCACAATTTATGTCAGTATAAAAGTTATAGAGATTGCCAGAAACTAAAGGTACATGATGTAGAATCACAGGAAAAGTGTAAAATCAATATTTCCAGGTGTTTGAATGCTGCACTTGGCAGCCCCTTTCTAATCCATAGTCAGTGTTGTATTTTATGTATATAACTGAGAGTCTGCTGCTAGATAATCTTCTAACCCAAAGAGCCTGCACCAGAGCAATGATCACAGAGACAGAAAGTTGTCTTCTTTTGGTGCTTGATGGAGGAGTCTGTGGTAGTCTCCCAGACACTTTCTATAGCCAGTGGAGTGAGGTACCTCCAGACAACAAGCAATCTCTGAATGAGCCTTTGTTTCTTGATGTTAGAAGAAATCTAGCATAGTTTTGCTCATAATGTATATATCTCCTTTGCAATGATGTATCTAGTGGTCAATTTTAGCTATGAGAAACCTCATAAGAGACTGAAGAAAATGTAGTGCCTTTCTCCTTTTCCTCCCTTTTCCCCCTCTTTCAGAAATGCTGGTAGAAGACTGGAACAGATAGATGGGATTTCACAAGTAGACATAGCTAAAATTATTCTTGTGCATTCTCTGCTTCCTAATATAGCCATTGATTAAAAATCTAGCCAGATCTCTAACTCTACACTTCCCAAATTGTGAATTATAGTTAAATGTCTAGCTATCAGCCCAACATCTAGACACTAGACAACTAGAGAAGGTCATTTGACTGTCATTAGAGAAAAATGAATCCGAGGACTGAATTCCCTAAAATATTTTACGTATGGCTTAGCATTAACAACGTTGCTAAGCAGAAGAGTTGCTGGTGAGTAGTCTCTGATCCTATTTTCCTGAGAAAGCTTTTACAATGTGATTTCATCCTACACTTGCCTTAAAGAAGGTCAGATCTTTTCTGGTTTTGATTATAGGTGGAAATAAATCTCATGCAGTTTGAAGGAGACTTATGCAAATCTCATTTGGCTTAGTTCATGTGACTTTAAGGGAATTTTCTCAATCTCACAACCTTGTTTGCTCCAAGTTTTATATTCAAACAAATTCTAAGATTCTGGGGTTATTTATTCTCCTTAAGTGGTTGGTGAACTATGATCATCATGTTGTTCTGTTGTAGTCTCATGTGTAGAAATATATTTACACACACACACACACACACACAAATATATATATGTATGTATATGTATATCTGTGTATATTCACTAGCTCTGTTTTTCACTTGGCTTGTAAATTATTTGAAGCTGGTCCTATGTTTGCATATAGTTCAATGAAATCCCAATCTGTGTCTGCAGCTCTTAAGCACTATTGCAGTATAAATAAAAATAAACACCATTATCTTTGTCCACGCCAAGGGCACAAACAGACTTAAAACTGCTTATTTAACACATTCTTTATATCTGTATAATATTATTATTTAATTATTATTATTACTATGAATACTATTGCTAATAAAATATATGCTTAAGAAACTGTTAATTAAAGCACTTTTATAACTTCTTTTGCCCTTGGTGTGGACAAAGATAATGGTGTTGAAAGTACATTAGCAGACTGTAATTTACCCTATTGAAAACAAGGATAAAACTCAGTTTTGTCACCAAACTTCTCCTGTTGGGCGAAACTTCCATTGAAGTATGATCAAAAACTGCCCAAGGAGTCAAGGTAGAAACCTTTAATAAGTCACGGCCTTTCTGCTGAAAAGCAGTAACTCATTGTGGGTGCACCTAAGGGCTCAGATTCAGCCTGTCTAAATTTAGGTACCTAGCTGAAGGTTTTAACTCAGGAGCCACAATTCCCTTTAGATGCCGTGGGTAGGGGTGCAGCACTGGGCAGGAAGAGATCTGGGCTGCTGCAAATCAAAACTGAGCTCCTCAGCGCTCCCGCATGCTCACCCTTTGCGACGGGCTTGAGGGGGCACACAGACCCCACTGAGAAACTCCCTTGCAGAAGGCTGAGGTATCTTCTGTGAATTAAAGGAAATGTTTGAACTGGCTAGACGGTTCGCAACCTTGATGCAGGGCCAGGTGGGATGACATAGGCTTTTATGACCAAGATGTTTTTTTAGTGTTTCCAAAAAACTGGAGGCCCTTGGTTTTCATCTCTGTGTTTGGACCAGGTTTGATTGTTTGTACCGATACTTGCAGCAGCTTCCCTGCCAACCTACTTAGTCAAACCAATAAAGTATCTTTACAGCAAAGCCTTACCAGAGCCACTATTGATTCACTTGCATGTGCTACCTCAATAGTAAAAGGCTGCTAGGATTTACTCCCTCTGCTCTTCCCTTCTCCAGGCAGTCATTACTCAGTACAAAACCCCCTTAACCTGGTAAAGTTGTTGCTTTTGTTAATACTGCTTTAGAAAATTATTGATCCAAATGATGAGAACAGGAATCATTTGCTCCTATTGCACAATGCGCAGTCGGATCTACATTCTGCCCCAGTAATTTTCACCATAGATCTTCCGGCGGAACTAGACAAATGGATGATAAATAAATAAATAAATAAACAAACAAATAAAAATACCAGGAAGCTGCCTGAGGTTGATGGTGTGCTTGAGCTGAATCCAAACTTTATTGGTATTTCTCAGTTTCTATTTGAAAACTTATAAACACTGCTCTTTGGAGCTTTACGGTGTTTTATTTTGCCTCTCTGGCAGAGGTATCAGCTTCGTTCTCCAGTCCTAATGAAACTGATGTACAACCCATCAACTTCCCATGACACCTGTGCAAGGGCACCACAATGTCAGTGACCCCAAAACAAAATTAACAAACATTAAAAAAATACATTTCATATCCTATTAGAAAAATTGAGCTGGAGATTGACTCATTCAAGCTGCTCACTGTCACTCCTTGCTGTAATTAGCAAACTTCTCTCCATCATGTGTTTCCCGCTAGCACTTCAATCAAAATCATCAAAGACAATATTCATATATTGGGTGGCTCAATGATATATCCAGATTTATAGTCAGGTATCTAAATATAAACAGCTTGCTTTTCAGGGGGGCAGAAAGAACACACGCATGCACACCTGACGGACATACACACACAGCATGGTCTGTTGGAAAATCCGTGGTTCAGCATTTCTTCTCAGACCACTATCCTTCTTAGACCTCTTTATCCAAACTGTATCTCTAGTTTTATTCTGTGAATAATTAATTTTATGTATATTTAAAGTAAAGTGTATTTTCTACACACATTTACACTGAATAGCAGTACCTTCTATGTGAATATTCCTTTTGAAATCAGAAGTGTACATTTGAGATTGGTCTTAACAAGATATATGTTTTGTCCTATGAAGTTCTGGTTCCATCTGGTCTCCCTATTTGCCCTGGCATCTAATCTAAGCTAGCTTAAATTTTAAGGGAGGAAAGAGTACACCTAAGAACACAATTTTCTCGGAAAGTCAATTCTATGGAATGACAACTTGCCTTTCACTCTACCCATCTTCTGCTACCTACTTTGAACTAATTCAGCTATGCTAGAGGACTGCTCACTCTTCACCAGTGAAGCTGGGGAGTTCAAGAGTCCAGTGGAATTATTCAAGAAATATTGTCTGATGTGAATAAAAGACAGTTCAATCTAACCTTTTTGTTTCACTTCAGCAGCATCAATTGAATGCTGTCAAAGCACAGTCTGACAAAGAAAGAAAGAATAAAATCAACAAAAAAAAATATTACTATTACTATTATTACTATATCAAATAAAAATCCGTTGTGGTTAAAGGAAACAAAACATGAAAAGTGAAATAAGAATTTTTCCCTCTGAAGGATATAATATAGCTGTTCTTACAGCCAATGTAATTTATTCATATCATTCTATTACAAGGTAACTAACCATGGACCCATGTGCTTCATGAAGTAAAACAAGACTCTCCCCCACCCTAAAGAACGTACAGTCCTAGCTATAAACCAGGTTACAAATGATGAAGGTTGGTAGATGAGGGAGTGAGTGGAAATGGTGAGACCACCAGTCAGATCAACCACAGTGGTTGATCGTAGTCAATTTTAACCAAGCTGGCATGGTCAACATTGAAATCATTGTTCAGATCTGGTTTCTCCTACAGGGACTGAATAGTAGTACTCAACATACTTTGATGCCTCGCTTTGGTTGGCCCTCTGTTATCTAGATCCAGAAGAGAAAGATTGCATGGACAACGTATGGAGTACAGATACAGTTTCTGAGTATGTGGACAACATAAGTGCATTGGACTGAAAGATAGATAAAGGCGGGAACAGCCATGGACGACGACTTCTTTCCACCAGGATTCATGCTAACCATGCTATACGAGGAAAGGAGAGTGGAATGCAGCTTTAGCGTGGCATCTGCACAAAGTGTTGATTTAGAGCCATGTGTCCCGTTACTAAAATTATTTTAGAGAAAGACTGAACTGAATGCAAAATCATGCGGGGAGTCTCCCATGCCTGTTCCCATTTAAAGTAGATACTAGAACTGATGTTCTTTATTCCCTTACCATTTCTTCGTCTTGTCTCACAAGTATTTCCAGAGGAAGGATCCTTATTGTACAGCTGCTAGTCCCACTCTGGGGTAGACCTCCAGCTTCCCTTCTATCTCTGGGAAGGTTTTTACCATTAGGATGCATATACATGTTGCTTCTTGTCTGTTCTCACTGCACCAGAGAATATTACGACTCTTTCCACGTAATGGCTCAGCAAGAATAAAAACTAGCTCTATCTCCACTTCAATTACAGTCTGATGATCAGAACATATTTCTGAGATATAATCACTGACTGTATCCCACCAGTTGTTGTTATGAAAAGTCAGATATCCCTCCCTCCATGCTGTTATGACTCAGGCCTAAGTCAAGCAAGTCTGGATATGATCTGAGGTTTGTAATCCCAGCCTTGGAGAGCTGCCTCACTGAAGTTCTGAGGTAGGAGCTTCAGTCTAAGAGAGAAGCAAAATTTCTGACACGTTCTTCACGTTGGCTGCTTCCTCTTCAAATCCACATTGCTGTAAACTACATCCTGAGATGTTTACATCTTCTTATTCACTGGACTGGGAACCGCAGTATCTAATTCAGACTACTACTCTTGGATTTAGGAGTCTAAAAGTTAAGTGCAGAGACATTCAGCACCACTATGTCTAAATGGTGTTTGGCATGTCACCTTTGTTTTCCAATCTTTTTCATTTATTGAATGTCACCTTTGTTTTCCAATCTTTTTCATTTATTGAGATGAGACTACAGTGAAATTAAATTATTATTCTATTGGATTTGAGAGGAATACAGAGAAGAAAGAAGAGAGAGAGAAAACACTGAGAGCTAAGCCTTACACTTCTGGATTTCTTCAGCTACTTCATCCAGATGAATTCAGGAAGGCAAAAACTGTAAAAGAGAGATCATAGTGATAATGGGATCAAAAAACTGGGCAACAAAGGCTTATGATGTAAATGAGTTAAAGATTTCCCTCTCCTACAGCTTCAGATGAAAATTCTTTATTTTCAGTCTGTGTTCTTTTTTGTTTACACATTTAAATTTGACCTAGCCTTTCTGTTGAAGTACTGTAACCTATGTAAAGTCATTTAACAATAGTTCCAATCACACACTGAAGGTTCAGATTATGCTTTTTTAGTGTGTTTTTTTCTTTTCTCTGTCCTCCTGTACTGAAATAAATCCAAATTATCTATCCTGGATGCAAGTTAACTTGTAGAAGTTGCAGATATTTGAACTCGAAGCATAATATACTTTACATACAAGACTGTATGTATATTATTTTCTTAATTCTATGCATCTTAAAAATAAACAATGCAAACGCATGACATTTTTGTAAATCCTTTCAGTACGGCAGCATATATTTCAGTTGTAAAAGTTCAACAACTTCAATTTAGCAAAACATGCTTCATTAACTTTTACAAACATATCCCCCCATGAAAGAAAAAAATTAAAAAAAGGAAAGAAAGGAAGAAAGAAAGATGTTTTTCTATTACTTACCCTGAGGAAAGGGAGAAAATCTTCATCAGTTTTGGCAGTGGATAACTACAGATCAGAAAATGCTATACTAAGCATAAAAAACATATATGCAAAGGCAGGATGCAACCAGCAAAAGCTACATATGCAGACATGTTCAAGGCTATAAAATCCTGAACACATCTGAATATTGAAGAGAAAAGGCTGTAGTTCTACAGCTGACAAAACAGAAAGGGAACTACCTTGCAGGAATAAAAAAATGCTTGTCATGTCTTTTGTCATTGCCTTGGTGCTTCCTAGAAAATTTAAATTTGGTAGTATCTCGGTATATTAGGACCTCAGCCTATCTAGTCGTGACATCCATTATCAACAATGTCTGAACATCCCATCAGTCTTTGAAGCTCAAATACATATGCTATCAGTCTGAGCTAGGGAGATCTTTCCCCCCTTTAAGACAAAGGCAAAAATGTCATACAAACCAGGTATAGAAAAGGACTTTCGTGGTTAAATTATTTTGGCTTGGCACCTACCCTCATTAACGGATCTGAACAAAGCTATGTGTTCATTACCTCTGGCTTCATCCCAAGCACCCTTAGCAGTCTAAAAGTTCAGCAATCATTTGGTTCATCTTAGACACAAACTATAGATGGGAGAAATAGATTTCTGCAAGATTTACTTTAGCCCATGGAGTCATCTATTTTATTTCATTGACTTTAGCTGGGCCCTAGAGAAATAGCTTAGACCAAAACTCCGTTCTTAGGTCATTGGTAGAGATAGTCAAGAATATTTCATTCCAAGTCCTCTCCACCTGTGCCAACTTCAGGATGGTGACTTTGCCATGCCATAACCCTCAGAATACCAAGACAAAAAATATCTAGCTTTTGACTTCTCATTGTGAGACATGAATTAAGTTCCTGAAATGAAAAAGAAAAAAGTTCATGACAACTAAATTAGGATCCTAATTAAATCTCCTTTCTTTTTCATTGACTTTGAAAGAATTTAGAGATGGACAACTATCAAGAGAGGAAAGTTTCACTATCATTTTCTGTAACAACAGGAAAAATAATGTGTATCAAGTCTAAGCTTGAAAAAGTCTTTTAGCTGGTTCTCTCCAGCACTGAGTGATTAGACCAAATAATTTAGGATAACCATTTAGCAAAATGCAAAATAGCAATTCTGTATATTTAGAATATCTAGAGTTTTCTTTGAGTGTTTGTACAGTTTAAACTGATCAGAAATTCAGAAATTTTGAAGCTAAAGGTTCATAGCTTTTTGGTCAGTCTGTAGCTACACGGACTTATTCACTGATGATCTGGACTATTTAGCCTCATGAAATGAGGTCTGAGACTAGATAAATTCTCAATAATCATGTTAGAGCATAGACATCAGAAAGTAAGAAAAAAGAAAAAGAACATTTAGGCTGAAGTCCAAAGTTTGCACAAACCCAAATGAAACATGAATAAATTTAAGCTCAGAACTAGAAGAGAGTTCTCAACCTTTTGAGACTTTTATTTCTGAAAATGCCTCTTTTATTGACTTCTAAAATGGAACTCATATGGGAGTGGTTATGTGTTATGGTACCAGTAGAAGCAAGGATGGGCTTCTACAACCCACGAGGGCTCCTTTACTTCTGTTTAGCCCCAAATAGAAAGCCACGTGTGCATTTACGTTTTTCTAGTCAGTTCCAAAAGAACCATCCAGAATATTGCCAGAGGCTTTCAAAGCAATCCCAAAAGAGACATCTATTCTTTCAAGATAAAATGTATTAGAAAGAAAAGAAAAAACAAAAGAAAAAAAAATAACAAAAGAACCCATCACAGTATTGTACTTACTGTTGGGGTCTGAAAAATCCATTTCTCTCATTCTGGTACAAGAAAAAAAAAAAAATAGAGCAGCAAATTAAAGAACATGTGCTCCTCCTTTAACTGTGTTATGTATATAGCCCTTAGAACTTGAGACTCTAACAGATTGCTCCATGGCACTAGCCTTTATAATTATTTGTTGTTTTACCTTATCTCTTTTCTTATCATGTACTTTGTTTTTTTTTCATATTGATAGATATAGATATATATGCACACATGTATGTATACACACACACACATATATAAATGTATATTTACATAGATACATATGCATGTATATATGCACACGTATATACATATTATATATGAAAATGTACATATTACAAAGTAAAAAAAAATAAAACAGTGTCTGTCTTTCAGCTACTGGATGGAAATCAAGGGCACCCAAAGTCATTTAAATGAACAATAAAAAGCATGGATGTAGTAACAAAAATAAAAACTCCTCAAAGTGCAAAGTGTTTTCTTTTTTTTCCCCTCTCTTCACTCTCCAAAATACCTATAAATTCAACACAAAAATACCAGTGACTCATGAAGTATACTTTTAGAGATTTTTTTTTAGGAAAAACAACAAGAACGAAAAAGAGGGAGAGAGAAAGAAAGAGAAAAGAAAAAAGTGGAAAAAAGAGAAAATGAGAGAAAGAGTGAAAAAGGGAAAGAAGGAAAGGAAGGAAGGGAGAGAGAAAGAGAGAAAGAAAGAAAGAAAAGAAAAAAGAAAAGAAAGAAGAAAGAAGGCAGAAAGGCAGAAAGGAAGGAGAGAGAGAGAAAAAGAAAGAAAGCAAGAAAGAAAGAAGAAAGGAAGGAAGGAAGAATGAAAGAAAAGAGAAGAATGAAAGAGAAGAAAGAAAAATAGGAAAGAAGGAGAAAGAAAAAGAGAAAGAAAAGGAAAACAAAAGAGAAAGAAAGGGAAGGGAAAGAGAAAGAAAGAGAAAGAGAAAGAAAGAGAAAGAAGGAAAGTGAAAGGGAGTGAAAGGGAGAAGAGAAGAGAAGTGAAGAGAAGAGACAATGAAAAGAAGGACAGACAAGGCAAGACTGTAAATTCTCTGTAGCTGTCCTGCATGGCTTATCTGCTGTGATTTACTGTTGTGATTGTTGACTAGCTGACCACTGATTTTAACACAGGGGTATAGAAGAGACAGATTGACATGGGTTTCATTAAAATTCAAGAAACTCAACTCCACAGAGAGCATGACTAACTTCCTTATACATGACAAGAATCCCCACAGATGGTTCTTCACCCTTGCTAAAGGAATTAAGTCTACCAAAAGAATCCCTGTCTATAAGCAGCCAATTCCCCAAATCTACAGGCTCATCTGCACAGAAATTCTTTATACTGTCATTCTTAAGTACCTTAGGGTAGCAGTGAAAGACAGGGAGCCAACAGGGAGTGCCGACTGCTGCCTCCACTACCCCTCAAGCATGCTGGTGGCATGGGGATGATGGGATTATAAAGTAAACATAATAAAACACAGTACTAGGGCATTCAGTGGCCACAGTATATTTGCTTGCTTATCTTTTGCCTGTAAGAGCTGGGGATGAAATTCTTATTACAACTGCACAGAGCCTGTGTACAAAATTGGCAGTTATTAAACCATTAAGCCAGTCCACAAGCGAATATTGAATTTAGTTTTCTAGACCAATTAACTTTCTCTTTTCATATAATTCCTATTTTTTTCTTTTCTTCCTCTTTTTTTGTGATTATTCTCTCAAGCTCTACATTTTATCATCAAATGTTGAAGCTCTCCCTCTCTCGCTCTCTGTCTCTCTCTCCCTTTCACTCCTGCTTACACACACAAAGCCTGTTAATAGCTGGCTACATTGTGTCACTGAGGATGAAGTAAAAGAGGCTTCATTTACTTCAGGAAAAAAAAAATGCAACTTCTGTCCTGTTTTTCTGTCAATCAAGCCTGCAGTAATTAAAAGGCAGGAGTGGGGAAGGAAGACAAGGCTTTTGCCTGACGAACAAAAGAAGAAGCATTTAATAGGGATAACAGAAGAAAAAATAAAATGAATCAATAAATAAAAGGATCAATTGTTGCTATACACAAAATAAGAAAACTGTTCAGAGGAATTTGGAAAGAATGCTTTTTAAGCATGTGTTAGTAGACAAGGACATGCGTCTCTGAGGACGTGAAACTTCTCGTCTTTTGGGCACTGATTGGACCTAACACTCCTGCTGTAATAGATGTTTTTGTTACTACGAGGTCAGATGTGGTCTCCAAAAGCTCAAAAAGCAGCCTCAAGTCCATGTCACCCAAAATATCATGCATGAGCATCTTACAAAGGCCATTCATTCTATAGTCACAATTCTCTGTGGCATAAGAAAGGAATATTACTGTTTTACTGATGGAAAATTATGCAAACAATGATCCTATCAACTGTCCCAAGGAGTATCAATAGTTCTCAGCAGAGTAAGTCATCCAGTTTTGGTCTTCTACAGACTTCTGGGTCAGTGAATTAAATGCAAGACCATCCCTCTCTTCTTAAAAAGAAGTTAAGGCCATTAAAAAAAAAATGCAAGTAGTTTTAACTGTTAGAAGATGGCTGTACAGTACTAAAGTCATTGGAGTAAGATGGAAAAACTTACCATAATGCCCCACAAACTGCTCAGAGAATGACATCTCCGTTTTTATCAGTCTATCATCTCTATTAAATAACCAGCTGAAATCTGGGTGCTCAGGGAGAAAACCAAACACTCTGATAAGAAATTTTTTCCCCCAAACTCTAATTTCTTTCCCCCAGAAATTTTAGAAGTTCTCACTCCACAGTCAGAGTCACTACAGAGGAATCACCATAACAGAGAAGACACTGACCTGTGGCTGGAAAAGAGTGAGTGGCTGGCATGGAGGCTTTTTCTAACACAGGTCTGCTACCCGAGAAAAGATGTAACTATACCCTGAAACAAGCACAGATCACAGAAAGTACAATAAGGCAATACGACTACGTTCGTACAGAGCTGGCAGATGAATGGCCAAATTGTTTCCTACCTGCAGAGAAGGAAGAAAGATCATCTTTCTGTTTGATGTTATCCGGCTCCAAATTGAATTAAGTACATGCAATAGTGGTCATGGCTGCAAAGAAGACAATCTCATTGGGAAGGATAGTCATCCCTTCAGAGACATGACTAGAAAACCTATAATGATGACCATAGAAAATCTATCTAGATAAAAGGTCCTCTCTGTTACCCCTCTAACGTGATACCTCTCTCATTGTTTTTTGACAATCTAGTCCTCCCTTCAACCATTTCTGCTAAATTGTAAGGATGCTGCCTTCCTACACAAGCTTTCTTTCCACTGGCAAGTTACTCTTCACATACAGGTAGAAGAACAAGATATACTCTAAAGGTCTTTTCTCATTCTTGATTAGGTATTCATCTATAAAATACATTGTGCCACTCAGGAGGCTTCATTCCTGGCACATCTGAAAGGATTGTCCCTTTGCACAAGAGAGAAAAGCACCTCATTTCTGAGAAACATATGAGGTACATTGGCACTGGACCTCCCAGTCACCCGTCCTGCCATCTTGGTTCCTTCTGCACCTGGCAACTTTTATCCAGTCTGCTTGGCCTACAGGGCATGCATCCTGTTGTGTTCAGCCCCTGGGGAATATCTAACCTCTTAAAACAACCAGAGAAGTGCAAGTCCATCAAAAATGTCATAGGTGATGCAGAAGATGCAGATGGTGGCTTGTCTTGGAAGACCATACCTGTTTTTTTTTTTCTTTTTCTTTTTTTTTTCCTTTTTTTCTGTTATTTTTTCAGTTTTTGACCTCCTTCCTTGTCATCTAAATCATCAGTACTGGAGGCAAGGCATTCCTCTTAGAAATAAGCCATGGTGAGTACAAATTGGCAGATCCAGCAGCCTTTACAAATAGAGCCTGCTTAGTTTCCAAAAGACACCTGGAAATGAATCAAAGGATACTCCAAGAGCTGTGAAGCACTGACGAGGCTTTTCTGTTCCCTGTTCTACAATTTAATTTTAATTTTTATTTTTATTTAAAAAAAAAAATGTGGTTTTCAGGAGATACCATTCACATCAAAAACAAAGTATAACTAACACACTGATCCACCCGTAGGTGGATTCCATCCTCCCTGAATTCATGCCACCCCTTTTTGTATATCGTTGGGCTTCTGCAATGTCAGGTGTTAATGAATTTGATGGTTTCAAAATTGCCTAACTACAGCAATGTCTCTTTGTAATTATAAATAGATAGATGGATGGATGGATGGATGGATGGATGGGTAGGTAGATAGATAATCCTTCTGAGTAATCCAGTTTAAAAATGCATGTCCTTCTATGGCAGGTCCTTTTCTTCAGTTCTGCTTTCAACTTAACTGTATTTACTACTTCCTTGCAGCGACATAGAGCAAACCTGGACAAACAAACAAAACTGATGCCATCTGCCACAGTCTGGAGAGTATATTCCCTGCCAGTCTTGATTCAAGATAGCCAGAATCCATTTAACTTAAAGGTATTCTGCAAAGTGCATCTATTTGCTCGAGATGTTAAGGGAGGTTATTTTTTTTTTATCATGTCATGCTGTATCAGTGTTTTCTTTGTAGGAAGAACCAGCAGATATGATCAGTATTTATTTATTTTCATATTTTCAAAGGTTTTTATTTGCTGTTTTCCTTTGAGAACATTGTGTGCAGGTACTGGAGTCTTTACCTAATAACAGAAACTGAGGTCCTAGACAGGGTCAAAGCTTATAGTGTCAGTTTCTATTATATGGTGGATAAGTCAGGAAACTCTTTTGTTCTGAATAAACCTACTCCTGTCTTGAACCATAGCCAATGAGATTAGGACCCAGCTCTTATCACTTAGTAGCATGTGGTGAAATATGCTGTATCCTTATCTCTACACCAGGAATTTGTATCATTACAAATGTCCAGTGTGGGGAAGTGGAATGAGGTGCACTCCTCCTAGGACATATCTTAAGACATGAAAAAAATTTGATTATGTAGGTGACTGGAATTGTTCATGAAAATACAGGCTGAAAAGAGGAGCTATCTTAGGTGTCTTGTATAATAAGCATTCTCCAAAATATAAGCATCATCTAATAATTTCCACAGCAGTACAAATACTCAGGCTTGTACTGGAGATGTTCCTGAGTGCATAATGACAGAAGCTTTTGTCATCTGTGCATTTCCACTTCAGTCCAGGTAGGAATTAATGTCTCTGGAAAACACTATTATAATCTAACATGATACAGAACAATCAGCAATTGTGAGAAGATGACAGTACATCACAGCATAGTGACTGCTAAGGGTAGGAAGGAGCACAAGACTAAATGTGAAATGATGGTTAATACAACTTTTCTCTTATACAGCATTTTGACAAGAAAAATCGGACTTCTAAGGTGGGGACCTTTCCTTGAAACAGAGATGCTTTAGTGGCATCTAGCTGCCCATTCACACTTGGGGTTTCATCTTCTGATTATTCTGGAGAATCCTCTTCTGAATTAATAATTGTGAGCAATAACAGTACAGTAACAGTGAATAATATCCGAATGTTTTGGCTCTAGTAAAACAAGGTCCATTTATGAGGAGGGACAGTGGTAAGAAATTGGTCTCCCTTCCTTCTCCTCTTCCTGGCAATATAACAATGGGGACACACTCCTTGTCACATGGCGGGATTGAGGAGCCACCAATGCTCGTATCACCACCACAACTGCGTTCTTCTCTATAAAGCTGCCCACCACTCTCGGACCTGAGTCAAAAACAAGAAAAATCAAATAAGGCTTGCCTAAAACCAAACCATACAGCAGGGCTTACTTTCTCAAAGGACACAGCAAGTCCCAAATTCAAAGGCTTTAACTGAACAATCGTAAGTGGAATCACCCCAAATTAGTGATCTCAACTTGAATTTTGATTCATCTTCCTGTAGGAAATACAGGAACTTGTTTCATCAAAGACATTGTTGCAGTCTCTCTCCTTTGGTGAGCAGATTTTCTGAGCCTTTGGGAGCTATGGATGGTGTCCCAGAATTTTGAGAAATTTTCAGAACAAGGTCAAGTAAAATGTATGCCAAGTGGCAAATAAAATTGATCTGGGGAAATCAATTTGTTGGGGAAATGAATGCCAGAGACACTTATAACTCCCATAAGACATTTGTGGAAAATTTAGAATTAATTTGTTTCAGTATTTTAATTTTTAAATCCAAAAATTTTCTACACTTTCTATGGAAAGTGTACTCTTTGTGCACTTTCTGTACAAAGAGGTAAGAATAGCTTAAAGAAGGATCAGAGATACTTCCAAAATTTAGTAGGAAGAGGATAACATCTCATTTGGATGTGAACATCTTGTGGTTGCTCATTCTTATGTTTAGGATTGTTTCTAGATTTCTATAAATAATATAATAACTAATAGCCAATGTGCATGCGTATGAAAATGATTTTACAGAAATATAAATATGGTTAGTAGTAATAAGTCTGCTCTTGCCAAAGACAACCTGAGACAGGAAAGCGAGACTGTACTTTGATGGATAAAACAAGAGACTGTGCTTCTCCTCTGTCATTATCTTGCTATGTCAATATAGAAAAAATCATTTAGGCAAACATTTTCAAAGTTAGAATAAATGAAGGTACTTCAGTGTAAAAGCAGATGCATTTATAGGACTGCTGTGATTCAAAGAGAAGTGGGGTACTGAATTCCTACACCCACGCTACTATATATGTACTCGGCTTGAAAGGGACATTAACTCCCGTGGTTTGGGACTTGGACAAACATCTACAAATAGCTGTATTTTCAAATTGTGCCCTACGAGTGCTATGCGTGCTCAGGTAACTCACATGCTCAACTAACACAGAGCTGGTTGTAGAGAGGGCTGAATCAGGGACAAGGAGGTCAAGGGACAAATTGCATGTGTTGCCCACACCATGCTGAATCCTCGTGTTGCTTTCCTTGAGGACGACTCATGGGTTGTTTGTGAAAAACTATGGGTACTATCCGTGTAAGATCTTCTCAGCAGACCAATTATCCAGTAACGCTCTACTTTGAAATATTTAAACACATTTCTAAAGCTACTGCTATTACTCCTCTTTTAGGGACAGAAAGCAAGGCTAGAGAGAATTGCAGTCTGAAACAGTAAACACTGTGTTCCTAAAAATCCAAGTCCGTGACTTTGGAAATCCAAACACATAGCATCTCAAGTCACTGAGCTTGTGCTGTAGATTTTGTAAAAATAAAAGTCAGTTATAATTGCCCTTATAGTGTCTGAGTCCTAGTGACCCAATAGTCTGTGTTATTATGAAGAGTTTATATTCTTGTTATCTAGTTTGGGGTAGAAGGAGATAAAAGGGGTGACTGTTGTGGCAGTTTGGATGAATATAACAAAAGATCAGATAATAAAACATCTGTTAAGAACATGTGTTGGAACTCCAGGGTATAGACTGAAACTAGACAGTAATATCTGTGAGTGAACGAAAGAATGAATAAATAAGTGTATAAAATCATGATTCCTTCCATCAACCTTCCCCCATGGAACCTGTAAGGATTTTCTAAATCTTTGCAAGGATAGAGGAACCTAACATCTCTGCAGCTGTTATTCAGTACAACATCTTCATATTGACAGGTCTCTCAAGCTAGAGATGAGTCCAAATCTAAAGAAAATGTGAAAGGCCACAGTGAGAGAGGAACCCTGGCCCTGAGAATTTACGGTTGTCAGAGAGAAAAGTCAGAGTTAGGAAATAGAAGCACAGAGAAAGTAAGTGACTTTCCTCCAGGAATAATGCCAGAAATAAGAACTGACTCATGGCTTGATCATTTTTGTCTATTGGATGAGTTGTTGTTCAGGAATATATACATACGTATGTATATATATGTAGACGTATATGTATAAAAATATACTCTAAAGAGTACAAATATATACTAGTGTACATATGCCTTAGTTTACTGCTACAAAACAGCTCCAGCACCATGACATACTTAAATACGTAGGGTGATCACCAGGCCAGGAGGCCAGAGGTCATGTTTTTATTATTAAAAAAGAAAACAAAACACTCTCTTAATGGATTCTGATGCCTTGAATGATGTGCTAGATCTGCCACCACTTTGCCATCCCATCAAAAGATACTTTTATACTTGCCATATATCAGAGAATCTCTCATTATCAGTGAAGTGCTGACATGTAAGGGGATAGAGATGAAGGAAACGATTCTCAAGAAGTGTAAGAAATGCTATGAGGTCATTCAGGAAGCCTGCAGCAGTTCCAGGAACAGAGCCAAGATATCTAGCTTTTGCTAGATCATGTTTTAGCCAAGCTTTAGCCAAGAGCCCATTCTTCCTCTTTTGGAAACAGGTGGCTGTAGTTAAAAGCAATACAACCCCAATCACTTACAGGCTAGTTATCTTTAAATTGTTTCCCTCAAACTGGATGATGATGAGATATTTTCTGTGTATCTTTCCCTCTTTAAGTCTCCTCTCTGTCTTTTGGAGTTTCTCCTTATAGGCATATTGCAATAGCTGCTGTCTAAAAATCTGGCTGAGGGAACACAGAGATTCTCGGTTCTCATTAGGATACTGTGAAAAAAAATATTATCCTCTGTCTTTTTACTTATAGTGCTGGAGGGACATTATAGAGGCTAACTGTAGAGGTAGAAAAAGATTTTATCACGTTCCTTCCTCCAGTCCCAGGATGGCACTGTAGAAAATAGCAACAAAATGACATAACAGGACTTCCTAATGCTGGACCACAGATACCTTTCCCTTCCAGTGATGGACGTTTTTGGCCACAGTATTAGGAAGCCCAAAGAGTTCTCCGTTTTGGATAAAAGGGAGGTAAAGTGATATTCAGGTTGGCATAAGCAGCTATAAGAAAAGTCTATGGGAAAAGGATTTATCAGCATAGATAGGTTAAGCATACAGCTTCTTCAAATCCCTTCCTGATCTTTCATCTCACAATTCCTGCACTGGGGGTTAGTACACATGAAAGGAAGAAAAGGCTAACTGTAGCATAGCTGTCATTTTTGGCTTGCTATTGCAGCTGAAAATCAGAACAAGAAAACAATGATAAAAAGGTCTATTACTCACTTGAAGCTCTATGCTTGCAGAAGATTTCAGTCTTCTGATGCATCCCAGGGCCTTGCACTCTCTCCTCTCTCTCCTCTCACCCAAAATGCTTTCACTTCTGCTTCAGTAGATTTTCTGAATTCTCCATATTTAAAAATTTGAGGGGAAAAAATGATAAGTTATTTGTAAACTGGGTATCATTAATGAGACCGCTGATTCTTGGTTTAGAACATTAGTTTGAAGCCAGTCGTGCACATTTTCTGGGAGGCAGTGAGGGGGTCACTTACTCTAAACTGTATCTTGCTTCTTATGGCCTCCAAGAGGTAAGGTAAATTCTAAACTAATGAGAGAAACTACTGTAGCAGTTGTGTAAGCTGAAGTTTTCTCCCCGCAAGCAGAAACAATTAGAGTGCCAGATCTTTGCCCAGCAACCTGCAAGTATGCCTGAACCTTGACTTTGAGAAATCATCTCTCAGAGCTGGAATATTCCTTGGTCTTTCATCTCTGGTGTCTGTGCTTTTAGTTGTTTAGTGCAGCGTGGGGATGTGCACACCTCACGCCTGGAACACAGCCACACACTTTTTGGTTGTGAACCATGAAACTGTCTTCAGTTGTTTGCAGCTTCCCCTTGGCTTAGGCTGGAGACAAGCCACTGAGTGATCTAGGGGGAAAAGGGTATTGAATACTATTACCAAACCCTTTAAATGTTTATTCTGGATTTTTTCCCCTAATTTAATTGTATTTTAAAATAGAATCAGATCATATTAAACAGTCTATTTATTTTCTCCTTTTCCTATGCACACAAAAAAAGGACATCTGTTGGTTTTAAAGCATTTGAACAAGCACCAAAAGCAGTCATGTATAGGCACTATTCTCACAACAGAGCATAAACAACTTTTTAAAATGTTGACCTATGGGTTTAAGTCCTTGTGTTCACCCAATATGTTACAACTGACAAATGCATACATGCACACACAAGCAGAAAATGTTGATAGTTACAGATTTACTAACTAATAACATGCAATACTATGTCTATTCTAGGGATGTAATCTTACACTGCCATAGTGCAAAAGTTGCTCTCTGTGCCTGTGGGAGGGTTTTACCAAGCAAAGCACCAAGCCTTATAGAAGTATGCACAGTGCAGCGGGACACACCATAGACCCTACAGGCAGAGGAAGGCTGGTGGTGAGGAGCCAGCTTCAGGCACCAGCAGGGCAATTCCTCCAAAAACAGTTTACCTGGATTCTTGGGTATGCCTGGATTAGGCTACAGACTGTATAAGAACAGCATAGGGGCTGCCATCCTTCCTATAGAGCAATAGACATTGTTTATCTACCATAAGTGACAGGAGTTAAAGACATATGTTATGGTTTCTGAGTTATGCCCTATATTCATTTTTTAGTCCAATTTGCATTTCTTCCCTCAGCTATCCCTGAACTTCACTCCTCTGCATTCGCATTAGGCTATATCCTCTTTGTGCAACATCCTAGGAGCCAAGGGGCTGAAAGCACAGGAGGCAGATCTTGTAATGTCACTTCTGGTGACACTTTTGGAGGTAGCTATTCCAGAGAAAACCAACCTTTAGCTCTGTTGCCCCAAGACAGAACATATTGAGTGTCTCCAGGGGCTGACGCAGCTGCACGCCTTAAAATATGAGTTCTGTAGTAGGATAAAGCACACTTTGTTCAGGTCAATCATCAGGTAATATGCCTAGCAAGCTCTGGCATGTTTTTACTGAACTTCTGAAAAACAAAGTGTTTCAAAGGATCAAGCAAAAATAGGCAAATTTCCACATAAATCATAAAATCACTTGTAAAATTTCAGAATTTTCTAACAAGCAAAGGTCAGGATACTTCTCAAGGAAATACTTTCATACCAACATTGTTTACAAATGAGCAAAATCCTGTATTTTCACCTAAGCTTGTTTTCAGAAACAGTACGATCATTTATTGTGGTATTTTCCACGCAATAACTGCCCAACACAGGCTACCAGCATGGCAAATTCCTGTATGAACTTTTGAGGACCGGCAATATTGTAACCTACTGAGAAGAGCATCTAGAAATGGGAAATGGCAGCAAGTTGAAGCACAGACTTTGATCCCTGAGCTGCCTGGCTCCAGTGTACCACTCTTCCTGTGGGAAGCCAACACTTTTCACAACCTGTGGGCCAACTTCTGCTGCTGACTGAGTCCATGTCATCGCTCCACAGAGCTGCCAGCCCAACGCATTTGCAAACCATGAAAGGCTGCTGAAAACCATGCATTAAAATGATAGGTTTGAGGCTGTCCTTATTTATCATTCTGCTGCTGACACCTTGAGGTGTGTGCACTGCAAAGTTTCAAGACTTCTTTTGCAAGCGTGAATGGAAGAAACTCTTTGTTTCCTGCTAATGAAAGGCAAGATTCGCATTGATTCACTTAGTCTCATCATTAGGGGCCTTGAGAAAAACATACAAAGAAATTCTACATGGCATTAAAAACATTCTAGGAAATGATGATTGTTAGTAAAACTTTAGCAAATCAAACAAAGTAGCAGGGCTGGAATTCAGGGCAGTGTGTAATCCTGCTCTGTATAACCACACCAGCTCTGTGCAACCAGTGACAGAGCTGGATTGCTCAGCAGACCACGTATGAAGCCTGCAGCACTGAAGTGAAAGAGGAGGAAATATGAGTGAAAGATGCTGGGGTAAACTTCCTTCTGATAGAAAGCCTTAATGTCTCTGGAAAGCAGGCTGGGTATTAGTTGCAATTTTGCTTTTTCCTGAAAGACTCTCACAGAACAGCCTGCATGGAATTCAATTTCTTTCCCTTGAAAGGAGGCAGAATTGAGTCAACCCTGCCAGAATTTGAACCAGTGGCTCAAGGGAGTCTAAGTAATTCAACCCTTAGGCACCGATTTTTAAGCCATCACCCTCCAGCATATGATAAAAGGTATTGTATAAAGAAAGGAAACAGAATTGTAATGAAGGAAGTTTTGGGTGAGTCATAAAGTGAGTTGGGTTTCAGATATTTTTGGAGGACAGTGGAATCACATTTTGTTTAAGCTGTGGGGATAAGAGCAGGAAACAGCCATTGGGCTAAAAACATTTTCCAAACACTGAAGTGAACTCAAATATTATGATAGCTAAGAGAGTTTAGGAAAGTTTTATTTATTTTATTTTATTTTATTTTATTTTATTTTATTTATTTTATTTTATTTTATTTTATTTTATTTTTTTGCTCTGTTTGCTGGTAGCCTCTTCCTGACTTTCTTCTGTAATCTGCTTCTGAAAGAGGACTTGACAGGAGATAGTGCTTGTAGCTATTTTTCTGACATTGGAAAATAATGGAAACTACATGACAAAGCTCAATATCCCTTTTTGCTCTTGCAAAATGAAGAAATAAAAGTTCAAAAGAAGTTATATGAAAATATTACTAGTAAAAATTTGAAAATATTTTGCTTTCTGGGTCTTTTTGTCTCTCCATATATTTATATATAAGATTAATGGGAAACATGACCTTAGCTGTTCTGTTGTTTCTGCTTTTGAAGTAAAATTAGGATTAAAAAATTAAGTTCTGCGTCTTTGGGCAAATACTAAAACTTTGTCCCTGTGAGGACAGGTTTTTCTTATTTCAGAGAACTAGAATTTGGATTTTGCTCAAAAGCAGGATAACTTGCATATGATACTCTTTAATATAACTGCAGATATTTAGATTATCCCTATAAAAATGTTTACATTGAACTATATCTGGTGGAAATGAGTTCCATATTTTTTAATCAGTTTTGAATGAGTTGCCTTTGAATTTCACTGAATATTCCCATATGTTTCCATTATAAGAAATCAAAAGAAGGGCACTTTACTCATTTCTATACATCATTCATTTAAAGACATGTGTAATCTTGAAAATATAAAAGTGCAATTATTTTGGAGAGAAAACTTTCTTTAGATGCCTTTTGTCTGAAAACTTTCTGTTTCTGCAATATTTTTCCTCATCTGATAGCCAAAATGGAACACATCATTCCAGGTAAGATTTTATATTCTGTTCCTATGTATCTTCTACAGCTGACAGTCTTTCTGAGCACTTCCATGAACTGAGCAGGTTTCTGTTGAGCTATTCACCCGACAGCCAGGATGTTGCCCTTTCCCCATCACAGCCGATTTTGATCCCAGCAGAATATATGAGAAATTCAAATTGCTCCTTCCATTTTGCATTATCCTGTTTTATCAAAAATTACTTACTACTCCCTTCAACTAATTTTGTTAGATCACTTTGAGGTCTTTCTGTTATCTTACAGTTCTAAGTGAGCCGAACAAATTTTGGAGATCTTTGACAATTTTTGTGCAGAATAGTTTATTAAAAAAAAAAGGTTGGTTTACTCAAAACCAGAAATTTCCATGGGAAATCTATTTTTTAGTATAATTAAATAAGCAGTGCCAAGTTTTATCATTAAAATTTTTGACAGTTTTTTATTTGTTTATTTTGGATCAGCTATTCAAAATGAATTAGCTGTTTTAAATATAATGCACAGTATTTGAGTTCAGCTAAAATTTAAATGAAAGACTCTTTTCAAAATACAAATTCAAAGGAAATATTTTCTACAGAATTGACTTGAAAATTTTTACAAAATGAGAAAACAGGGAAGCATTCGTATTCAGAAAAAAAGAAGCTCCATAGAATTCCACTGTTTTTTAGAAGGAACTACTCAAATAATAATAATAACAATAAATCTGTTCTTCTATAATTGTCACAGGCTATTAATTTTCATTCAGATATTCTAGTTTTATCTTGAGGACTTAACTTAGATCATAGTTTAAAATTCAATTGTGGGTATGAGTAAATAGTGGGAGAAACCAAAGTGTTACAAATGCCCCAAAGCCCTGAAATATGAGGGAATATGGCCAGCTGATCTCAGTAGATTATCTCTTGGTCATAGCAAGGAGAAAAAACAAACAAAAAAAACAGTGTTTATCTTGATCTGTCCTAAGTAGATGGAGGGAGTGGGGAATGAATCAAAACTTGTGGTATAAAGATGACTATGTGAGCAAGTCCTGTTGTAAAGTAGTCTATTTAACACTGCACAGCACAGGTTCATGTCTTCTATATCACAGTTCATTTCTGATACTTCAAAACCATATCAAAAAAAGATAAAGCAAGGAAGACAGCACTGATTTCCTCTCTTGTCAGAGGTGGAAATACCCCAAAGATTCTCCTTTTAGAAGATTTCCAGTTCATTTTTGTAGAACTGGGACTTGATTTTCTTCTCACGTTCATGGAAGTAGATCAGTCATCGCTGATAGAAATATCGTAGTGGGAAATCAGGAAGTTTCATGTTACCCCTCCAAATTCACCATGCTGTTATGTATTCGAAAGTCTGAGTGCCTGTTCTGGGAATTTAGTAAAGATGCTTTGGGGAGATTTTTTTTTTTTTTTGGACCACATTAATACCCACTAGATTTCCCTAGTATACCCACACAAAATTTGTATTTCTTACGGGAATATATTAAAAATATTGTATTATGTTAATAGTGGGGACTATTAAGTATTGTTCCCATAAGTCCTTATCTGATTTAATACAGAATCCGGTGAGAACAACATAAAAGGCCTTCTGGGTATAGGTGAAAACATACTTCTTGGTACCTCTCCAACCTAGTCATAGCCCTCAAAGCGCTGGGGTTCACCCATCGTTATTTGCTATGGGTAAGTCATTTGTTGCTGTGCCATGGCAGCTTGATTTAACTAGCGCATATGAACAATGGCAACACAAGCCTGATTCCTAAGTGTTTAAAACTAGTTGGAGAAGGCAGATGGCATTCTCCAGTTCACACACTGCTCTACTGCAGAGAACTAAAGTTTAAACTATCAGCTACCTGCCATTTTTGAAATTGCTGCAGATAAAAACTCTTTGATGATTTCAGATTTCTGCTGCTTGCTTGCAGGCTTACAGAGAATAATTGCTACCATAAGAAAACTACTGAAATAGACAATAAACTGATTTTGGCTCAAAGTACATTGTAATTCTGTTCTATATTGGTATGTGCTGCACCACAGAGACAAGTGTTTGTTTTAAACAACAACAACAAAAAAATAGCTAAACTGAGGGGGAAGAAAAACAACCCACCAGTTTAATAGTTCTGATATAATAATCTGTGAACCAGCTAAGATAGAAACTTAATTGTTACTGAAAAGATTAAATAGACTATGTCTGATATAAAACATGTAGGGCCATATGCCATCCTACGAGGCTGCAGAACAAAGGAATGAGGCACGACATAATCCAGAACAAAGACCCCATCTGTAAGGGGAAACCTTTTATGCGATATGGCTCCCTCATTCCTCTTCAAGCTCTTATCCCTACGCATCACTAAATGGGAAGATCATCTAACTTGTCTCCTCCTTCTCAAGATCTTCCTGTTTATATGGGCTAGGTCTTATGTTAGTTCTTCTAACCACTTCTGGTCCTGAGACTTATCCTTGGCTGATTAGCCACCACAGCTCTCAAATTTTTTTCAGAGTTATCTGTTTCCAGGACAGGGAAGCATGGCCTACTTTCCACATCCTTGGGTGTCAACTTTTACCTTTGACCATACATTAAAACAGATAAGTTTATTTTTGCTTGGCTGATCCATAGCACTGACCTATCTTTGTGTTATCATTAGTCTCAATTAAGACTTCAACTGTGTCACTCATAATAAACATAAACCACATAGGCTGACTACAAACACAACTCCTGATAAATACTATAAATTGCATAGGATCTAACAACAAACACAATGATGATATGCATCAGTTGGTTCTTTTATATCTAGTAAATGTATTGATTCTTTATGGTTTTAATTCCTTAATCAAATATTATACAGCCCAAAAGCAAAAACCCCACAGACATGAGAGAGCATTGTACCAGCAGTGTTGTATTTATTAACATGTATTCTTCTCAGGTGAAGATGTCACATTAGTTAGATGGGATCTATTTTCCATAAAGTCAGTAAAAGTGAATCCTTCCTAAATAACATGGAGTAAGTCAGATTTCCTGTTTACACTTCTAAAAATATCTGCACTTTTCCTTCCAGTTCTCTGAAGTTTCTCCAGTGTTTCAAAATTTTGTGAAAATCACCACTGGGAGCCCAGAGATGCTCTCAGCCAGTTCTGAAAATCTGTAATGTAAATTATCAGGTATGTCAATTTAAATATATTTAACTTACTAGCAGTGGTTCATCATGTTCTTAGCCATTTTTTGGAATAGAGAGCATATTATCACAATACGATGTGATTTAGTCTTTCAGCTTTTTCCCAAACACAGAAGGGAAACATGTACTGAATATGCCAGCCTTTTCCATGTTATTATTGAGAATTCTACCACCCCCATCTATTAAGTAACTGATATAATTTCTATTCTTCACATGGGATTTGCCGGTCAGTAACAGATACCAGCTACCACCTCTTTTTTGCTTTATCTGTTAGAACAGCTGTTAGAATGAGAGGTTGGACTAGATGAACGCTGGAGGTCCCTTCCAGCCTGTGAGATTCTGTGACTCTAACATCACTCATAATTTACTTCTGAAATGTTCGTGACTCAGAAACAAGTACAATTTTCTACACAAGTTGCTATGCTTTCTCCCTTTTTGCCAGCTCTGTCTTTGCTAAATAGGCTATAAACTCTGGCTTAAAATTCCAATCTTGCAGTCTTGCCATCATGTTTCATCAACCAGAACTAGGTCAAAATTATTTTCATGAATGAAAAATTTCAGGTCCTTGTGATTTGTATCCAAGATCCTACCACTGCTGTGACCTTTGGTATACTGTTTAGAGAATCAAAAATCTCAGAACAATATAGATTGGATAACATAGGTCTAGTCCAAGCTCCTCCACACTCTGCTCAGAGTAAGTCCATCTAAATCAGATTGTTTAGGGCTTTGTCCAGTCAAGTTCTGAAAATCTTCAAAGATGGAGATCCACAGCCTCTCTAGGCAACCTGTTCCTATGTTTGACTGTCTTCATAGTGAAACAGTTTTTCCTGATTTCTAATCAGGATTTCCAATATTCTAACTCGTGTCCGCTGAAATGCTGCCTCTCTTCCTAATGCTATGGAGACCTCTGAGAAGGGTCTGCCTCCATCTTCCTTAAACCCTCTGTGGGGTAGCTAAAGAAGACAAAAAGGTTAATAAGACTATTTGTCCTCCCTCTGTTTTCATTTTGTGCTAAATGGAAAAGAATTTCTGGGTCCTTTGTTCTTCACAGTCTGCTTTTACACTAGCACACTGCTTCCTGACTAATCTAGCTAGCTTCTCTGATAATTTGCTAACCTTTAGCATGACAGGACCTGTCTAAGCTTCTGAGGAACAGATAGTACCATTTTTGACAGAGATTGCCGCTGCTTATTCCCTTTTGCTAACTCAGTCCTTTCTAAATGGTTTGGTTCCATGATTTTTAATATTTTAGCCTTATAAGTCTTCTATCAATGTTTATATTTCATAATTATTCTAATGGCTCTTTGGGATTAGATTTGTCTAGGGTTGGGGCAGTCATCCAAAGGTATGTTCTAAACCTATTTCTTTCCATTTAACCAGATAAATCGTCAGAGATATCCTCCACAGAATCCACACCTTGTGTCCAGGAATACTGGAAATGTCTATATGCAGAGCTCTTCAACACCTTTTTCCCTTGGTCCTTATGACCCCCTTTTCCATCTCCCTGCTCATCTGTCACTAGCTGTGCAGCCTATTAATGCGACTTGGTTATTCTAGTCCTTCTGAGCCACTTTATTCTCCAATTTCTTTTTGCTGTTTAAATGGGGGTGATACCACCTACCATCCAATTTTGTTGCTTAGAAACTGCTCTGGAATTACTCATCCAATCTAGCAGTTGTTGCTTATATCCATTTACCTATTGGTCTTTGCAGAAGTACTTGCAGTCCTTTTATCCTCTCACAGGAGAAAGTAATAATAACAAAAACACTATATCATTTCCATGTCACATTGATCAATTATTGTTCATTATTGTATGGAGCAGGGCACTTCTTGCTGAAAGAAAGTCCTCACAGTGGCTCTCCAAAAATCCTGCAAAGCTTATAAGTCATTAAGGCACTCTAATCAATTCCATCTTCTCACAGATATCCACGAAACAACATATTGGCACTGTTCAAAGATGAATGAATCACAGTCTTCAGCTAAATAGAAAGCAGGTCTATTCACTAAGTGTTTCATTTAGCTGTTCATGGTCAAATTACACAACCTCCACTAAGAATAAATAAGTAACAGAAAGATTAAACATAGAACTCAGAAAACTTTTCTATCTGTAAAATAAGGATTCATAGTTTTCCTCTTCAAAACTGCTTCTATGGTCATGTTCTCCTTTTAACCAGAAGTTTCTGATATTCATCTCCCTGAAAGTGGAATAAGATGCTAACACAGCTGAGAAAAAAAAAATACAAAGAAAGGGAGAAAAAAAAGAGTAGAAGGGATGCAAAAACTGACAGAGTGAAAAAGGCAGGCAGGTGAAGACACAAGTATTTTTCTCTAGTTTTAAAGTCAGCCTTGCTGCATTTTTAAAAAAACATCTATCTGATATATCCAGGTTCACATATGGCCTCCATTACTATATTATGTGAGTATACGCGCGTGCGCGCGCGCGCACACACACACACACACACACACACACACACACACACACACAGAGTTTTTGATATTTCCTTACTGAACTAGTATTGATTTCTTCCCTAGACCTCATTTCATATTGTGCCCTGAAAATTAAATGATCTATTTAGTTTCAATATGGCCCAAGATTCTAATTGGATTTTGAGGCAGTAATTTATGTAATATTAATGGATACTTTCAGAAAACCACTAATTAACAGCTGACCTTTATTTTTCCAAAGAAAGAAAGAAAGAAAGAGAAAGAAAGAAAGAGAAAGAAAGAAAGAAAAAAAGAAAGAAAGAAAAAAAAGAAGAAAGAAAGAAAGAAGAAGGAAGAGAGATAAACAAAAAATGAAACATAATAAAAAAAGAAAAGGAACAAGCTCTTTTTTTTTCCCTCCCCCTTTAGGAGTGGTCTGAATTTAATTAGCAAAAGCCAGCACACATCAGGGACATTTTGGGGAGCATCAAAATACATTATGTATTTGATCACCTTATGCCTATAAAAATGGCTAAATAATTTAAATGCAATTCAATAAAATGTGTTTTCAATGAGAAGCTTCGGCTCTGGGTGATGGATTAAAAGCTTCACATAACCCAGAGATTTTATAAGCTACTGCCAAACAAATTCAAAGTAAAAGATTATATTTTGTTTCCTTCTTTTATGTAGCAAGATTTCTTCATTTTCTGCTTTTTTTCATAACAGCAGTGGAATAAATATATACAGCATCATTTAAATGCTTTATGAAAAGAAAAAAAAAAGGAAGATCCAGAGCTATCACCTCATCATTTAAAAGAAGAAACCCACTTGCTTGTTCAGCAAGTGTTTTATTTCCTACTTACCTCTATGTAGTTCCCTAAAAAATCAAAGACTTTGGGAAATTTATCCTGGCATACCCAGAACAATACTGAACCTCATTATAAATTGATACTTTCACTACTGTTTCACGAATTAAACATGTTAATCTTTTTGGAAACTTTCTTTAAAAAATCTTTCTTTCATGTGTTAACAGTTACGAGTCTATTGAACAAATTATTATCAGGAATAAAACTAAGAATAATTGTAAAACATATGTGCTTGATTCTCTGTTCGTGACTGCTTTCTATTGCCTTTTACGCTAGTGCCATTGTTGTTTAATGGTATTTCATACTGTCTTACTCTAATATAAGTTACCAGATGCGAGAATATGAGTAATCAGGTCCATAAATATACAACCATATACATTCTACATCTAGGGATACATAAGCTTTAGGTCTGGTCTATTCAATCAGACTAGTCCAAGTGACTGACACGTATTTACTAACAAAACCTGAGCCTCTCCAAATCTGCTTAAAAATCATTAAAATTTGAATAAATAAGTCTTTAAAAAGAAAAATTCCTGCTGTGGGTAAACCAGTCCAGTGCAGTTCTTAAGTGTGAATGCAAAATTGGATTTCGAGACTTCAAAGCTGAACACTGCAACAGCCAATTATTTTTTAGTCCTTTACTCTTATCATGGGATCCATGATCTCCAATTAGGCAGTGGGGTGTCTGATGACTTACATAGCAAAAAAATGGTCCTTAAGCATGAGATTCGGGGAAAATATAGAATGAGACTTTTGCATGAGATAGGCACATAATTTTTGGATGCCAATGGCACTTAGACATGAAGCCCAAGCAACTCACTTCAGTCAGTATGGGAACAAATACAACCACGTTTACGTCAGGATTTGAGGTGTCAGGATTACAGATTGGTGTTTAGTATCCTAAATTTCATTTATAACCTGTTTTAGGAATGTAGAGGCCATATTTTTTAAAAAACAAATGCACAGTTTCTAGTTTTGTCTTGGCGTTGGGCCCTAGTTTTTACATTAATTTGGATTTGGCTTGACCAGCTCATCAAAACCGGTTTGTGAAAGATGACAGAAAACATCTTAGGTTACAGTCTCACTGAAGGCTAAACTGTCTTAATTTCTGTCAGACACATTAAAGATACCCTGCAGGAGTCTTGGTGTTACAAGTTCACATTACCGTACGGTTAGATTTTCTATGACATGCCTGGTTCACCTGTAGCAAGTCCACTTAGGTACTACTGGGTGACTCTACACTAGTCTAATACACCACAAATAATATGATGCTCTTTTTAGTACCTAAAGAAGGCTTAGCTTAAGTAAAGTAAATGTCAAATATTTCTGGTTTGTTCTTTAAATATGCTCCCCTCCAGCAGTGGTAAAGTCCTGCTTACGGTAAATATATATGCCTTCATGACATTTCACAGGCTGAGGAGAAACATGTACTTTTCCATGATAATGAGTGATCAGAAAATGGATTCTCTGGAGCTTCCTGATCACAGTGGTATTGTTTTGTTTTATTTTTTAAACAGACATGCTTGGAAGCATTGGTTGACATTGTCTCCCAATACTTCTTGCTCCTGTCTAAATGCACTGGAAGCAGCCACCAAGGGCATAACAACTTTTTTTAATGAAATAAAAGATGAGTGCAAAAACAGAAGAGTGGAGAAGTGAAGTTATTAGAGCAATGTCACCTCACAGGTCAGTGGTGAAGATGGGAATAAGACTCATGTTTCCTAGTTGCTGGCTGATATCTTTATCATTATTTAGCACCACCTTCATTTCCATGAAACAGTAAATTGGACAATGCTTACTAAGTCTCATCAAGTTGTTAATACAGGTTTTTTCCTCATAGGTTCTGCAGTGACTGGCTGCACTTTAGTTTAAATGGCTGAAGTAAGCCTGTTTACTTCCACCACTTCCATTAAAGTTGTACAAGGATTTACTTTTAGGAAGCAGTTCCTGATAGGCTTACATTTTCCTTAATTTTATCCCTTCCTTTTTTGAAGTTAAGCACTGACAAGAGTGAATTGAATCTCTCTGCCCTGTATTGTCACTGGGTGCTTTTACATTTTCTTAATGCCCCTTTGTTTACGGGCCAGTCACTGCTCAGGGAGCAGAAACCATGTCTAGAAATCTGCTCCCACTACATCAGGAATGTCACTTGAGGAACAGATCAACACAATTATCGCCATTATTCTTCTCTCCTCTAAGGAATGTTTCCAGGTCGTAGACACCTATTGTGGATGCTTTGGGAATAATGAAAACCATTAACAGATTGTTAATGTGACTTGGTAACAGACCAAGCAGAGACTTACAAAACAATAAAGCTTTACAATCAATCTGATGTGTAACTAGGCACTGATGGAAGCAGGTATAACATCAGTTAGGGCCAAATTTTAACTCTTCTTAGCACTCGCAAGGTGCAGAGCCCTTGGAAGCTGGCTGGATCGGAGGCATAAATATTTTGAGGCCCACAGACTCGGGGAGTTTCTGGCAGGTGACCTGCTGAAGCTGATACGGCACCGCTGAGCTGAGCTAATAGGTGTCCTTGGGAGCTGGGAGAGGAGCTCCTCTAACACTCCAGAGACAGAGCTGAGGGAGCTTTTGTTTTAACTTTTTTTTGCTTTTCTGCCAGGGTTAGAGTTTTTTGTTAAAATTATTTCTCTCTTAAAGCTAACGTGATGCAAGAGCCCGTACGAGCTGTTGTGCCCCACCATCTCTGCGATCATGTGCTGTGTAAATGGTCAGTAAGAGAAAGCAGAAAAATTGAATTACAAATTTACTTCAGAAACACGATTTGCTTCCCTTTAGTAGTGATCTGTTCTACAGCTGCGGCAGGTCACATTGTCTGGGACTGAGCTTCTTCCCTTGCCTTTTGTCCAACTTGGTTATTGTAAACTGTATGTGTTTCATAGGAAATTTACTTCCTTTTCCCTCTCCTTCTCCCTTTCCCTTTCTTTTTCCTCCTTCTCCTTTTTCTTCTTTTTCCTTTTTCCTTTTCTTTCTTTCTTTGTTCTTTTTCCTTCCTTCCTTTTCTTTCTTTCTTTTTTCGTTTTCCTTCCTTCCTTCCTTCCCTCTCTCTTTCTCTCTCTCTCTCCCTCCCTCTTTCCCCTACATAATTTTTAGGAGTCTGGAAATTCAAATAGAACTTCTTTCTATATTTTTTTTTAATGAAATAGCTTCTCCAGACTTTTCATTTGCTTGGGAAAATTGCCATTCTACACCAATAATACCATCATACAAAGTGCAACAGAGCCAACAATGGAGCATCCTACCAGATTTTGAGGATCTGCATATTAACAATAAGAGCAGAAACCAGAAAGCTCCAGGAATCTGAGTCCATGTCATGGAGATTACAGGTTTATTGTTATGCAGGAAATCTGGAAATTCTTTCAGATCACGTAGGTATGAACCCAGAATCTCAGGATCTCAGCCTGGATGAGCTTAAGAGTCTCTCCAGCGTTTTGAAATAGAGATGCACATACAGAATAAGAAATTTAAGGCATGGGAAAGACTGAAGTCCAAAAACAAAACACCTGTGGGGTTTAGGAGCCTATTTAGGATGACAAGTTAACAGGATTATTGGATAATAATTTTGGACTTGAGGATCTAAATTCCTCTGAAGCCATATATAACACCTGTAGGATGCTTCTTGAAATTCAGGGTGCTGCCCACCTGCTGTATTACCCTTTATCGTAGAAAGGCTGACATTTTCTGTATCAATGGGTGCTTTTAGCAGTCTCCATTTCTGGATCTTCAGGCTGAACTGCCTTTATAGTCTGCAAGAGCACAGCAGTGACTATGCTAATCCACGAGTTAAGGTTTAGAGCATCATAGCCGGTGATAACAAGATATTTACAGCCCAAGCAGACTCAGATTGAGCTGTGCGCTCTGTCATTTTCATTTTATGAGCCTGCTCCATAAAACTGTTCCCATATGGTTAAAGTTAGGGATAAACAAACAGGTTCTGATCAAATAAGAAACCACTCAAAGCTTTGCCCAAGGTTCATAATGAACTTCTATTTTTTAATCTCTGAAAATATTGCTTATGTAAATTTTAATTTTTTTCTTGTTTTTGTCTGCTGGATCTTTTTTTTTTTAACCTGAGACTTGAAACCAGACAGAAAAGCTGTTTTATATTAGCTCTGCTTAAATCAGAAAGAAGTGGAAATAGCAATTTTACAAGTTGCTGACATGAAAAGCCAGGAAAGCTTGAATAAAGCCCCCAACCAGAGCCCAACACACCCTCTTTTCAGGGTTAGTTTCTGGGAACAAAAGAAGATGAAGCAAGCAACTCAGAGTATCTCTGCCTTGCAGTAGCCTGAGGTGCAGACAGCCTCAAACTGTCCCTGACCCTTCCCGCTAAATCCACCGGCTATATCACCGTTTGAATGTACCAGCTCAGCTCCTGTCGCAAATTAGCCATGTTTGCATAACACGTAGCAGGGCTTGCTTATTTAGATACTTTGCCGTGCAAACAAGATTGCACTCTGCTGATCCTGCACCTATGCTTGTGTTTCCACATCCACTGTGGTGTGCTTGTACTCCGACAGCACTGGCTAACAGCAACCAAATTTCCTTCTGGTATGCAAAAAAAAGGAAAGAGGATGATATATTTTCCCTTTTTTAGCTTAGATAGCTCAGTCATCCTTGTGATAGCAAAGCGTCTTGTCTTTTCATGTAAAAACAATGCTGATCCCTGGGTATGAGAGAGCGAAGATGGGGCAGGGGTGGGGGGGGATATCGTTTTTAGACTGACTGCTCTTGCTGCAAAAAACGCACCAGCTTTTGGGCACAGAAACCATTTTTCAAAGGGAAGCTTCTGTGTCTGTTAGCTTTTCTGTTTCTTGCTTGCCTTGCTTATATATTGCTATGTGTTACCATTCAAATCACTGGATATAAACATAAAACCAAATGTAGTCTAACTTGTCTCATGTCACAGTACAATGAGCCGGGGATGTCTCAATTTAATTGCTGAGTCCTAAGAAATATGTGTCTACCTAAACAAAGCCATTCTGACTTCACACTCCTGGTGCCTAAGGACTTTGAGGCAAGTGAAGGGAAGTCAGTCACACTTTCGCATAAATGGATCTGGCCTATTGTCTTCAGATAGGACGTTGTAGCATAAGAGCTGAATACATGGGAGGTTTGACTAGTGTATTTGAATGCTATATAAACAAAAGCACTCCTGGGTGACCGTCAGAAATAAACTTCTGAGTCTCTCGAGATTTGTGCATCCCTAATCACCCATTTAGTTTCTGCCTGCTGTAACAGAGTTACTGGACAAAATGCACCCGCAGTGCTGCCAAATGTTCCTACTTCATAAAAAAAAAGAACTGTTGTGTTTTCTGGGGAGGACTGGAAAGGGGGAGATCAATAAATAAAGAGCCCACATCATGCTGCAGTCTACGAACTAGAGTGTGAAGGCCCAGCAATTAGGGGTTTAAGAGCTGCCGAAACCTTGGCTGAGATGAAGAAAAGTCACTTTTCTCTGACCAGGCTTTTAATCTTGCTTGATGATCCATTTCTGCTTGCTATAAAGAAGGTGTTTGATTGCAAGGCATTATGTAGGCATAGCTGGATAGTGACAAGGAGAGGTCACAGAGCTGCCCCGTTCTTGGGCAGCTCCTCCCAGATGACAGAAAGCTTTCAAAGACTTTATAAGCAAAGACAGGAAGGAACCTGGTGTGTTTGTTGCTGCCTAAGTGGCAGGTGCACATCACTTAGGGGGCTTAGATAGCTGATGGATAGAGTCCTTCTTCTCAGAGTGTGGAGGGTCAAAAGTCTACATAAGGTACCAGTTTTCAATTCCTCTTTGGAGTAACTTTGCAAGGTAGCTTTCTAAATCTGTTTGAGCACACAGGTGCCTGCAGGTGCTGGGGGTAGGGACAGGCCATGCCTTGCCTCATAACTATGGCCTTGTTCTCTGGTGGTCTGGGGTAGCCTTAACTCAAAACCTCGTCTTCTCCACTGAGTTTGTTTCTCTGGTCGGTTGGACAATTCTGGCTTCATTGAAACCGTTAATCAAAGCTTGGCCTCAAACTGATGAGGCTTTTTTCATTCTTTTTTTTCTGAAAAAAGAAATCTTATACCATTAAACTGTAGAAAGAGTAGATCCCAGGAATCACATCAGTGAAAAGGCACAGAATTAGATTAGAATATTGAAAGAGAGTACTCATTTGTTCTCATTAATTTTGTCCTGCCAGAACTTGTCAATGCATAGCCACCCAAGCACCAGTGCTAGCACATGCAAAGGGGCAAGGACTCAGCCAGAAGTCCCTGGCAGACTTGAATGAGCAGATGCTGATTGGCATTAGCCAGTCAAGCTGCTAAGGTTCCTTCATAGTACAAGGGCTAGCGTTTCTACCCAGACCATATCTGAGTTTGTTCTTGACCAACTCTGCAGAAGGGCTGGTATTCCTCAACAATTCTCAGGTGAAAAGAGATGAGCCAAATATTAAGAACATTTGCTGTCCTTGTCCCTCAGTAGACTTTACGTCAGGTTTTCCTCGAGTTCATTGGTCAATCAGAAGGTTTCTTTTAGTCCTTAAACAATTATGGAGTGGGGTGCAATGATATACAGAACCTTTCCTTTCTTCTCAGGAGTTATGGTGGCCAGAAACAACCTGTCTCAATCTTTCTATTGTCTACTCCCTTCAAATCCACCTCAGAGTGTAGGGAGTACTTGGACTGAGACCTCTGTGCTTCCACAAAATATGTATTTGCCCCATTGGCCAGAGAGTTAGTAGAAGGATTACACCTTGTAAAGCTCAGTCTCTTACAGCTATCACTTTGGAGAACTGCAGATTCATCCTTTCCTTGACCCACAGCCAAGTGACATCTGGCTGGTTGTATTCTGCTCATGGCACGTGTTTTCTCTAACAAACCCATTTTCCCTTTGGAGAATTAGGTTCACTCGTGGAAACTGGGAATAAAGCATTTCGACCACACAAGGGTGTGCACTGAAAAATGATGGGGAGTTGTGTTGAGCAGATCAGAGCAGATAGTGCTTTGACCTGTCATACAGTTCAGGTGTAATATTTTTCATGCTGTTTTGAGCTTGCATCCTATCCTCACCCAAATTATACTGGATTTTTTGGACCTGAAAACTAGTGGACATCAGCAGGTGATTTGTTTCAATGCCAAAAGGAGGATTTTGGCTAAAGCCGTGATGTAATTGCTACTGTAATTGACCCCATGCTGGAAAGCCAAAAAACCTGTCCCATTTTGCATCTGTAGCTTCTGTGCTCCAGGTTGCTGCTTTCAAGCCCAACTTGACGAATTGTCAGCTCCCAGGATATGAATGAGATACCCTTCTGCCCTTGTTTCCCCAGAACGAAACAATAGCAGCACTGCTAGTCTGGCAAAGGATAAAACGTAGGGACTTGCATAAAAAGCCATGAATATAGCAAGTTATAATTATAAAACTCAGAGGGAGAAAAAGAACTCAGATTAACTACAGTCTGCTCTGGAGACTTTTAATTAGTAACTCCAGTGGGAAATGTGGAACAACATGAAAAAAAAAATTCCCAAGTCTAAAATGGACATATAGGAGTATTAGTGAGAGAATTTACAACTCAGAAGAGATGAGATGTAGAATGGTATTGCCATCTGCAGTCATTAGAGTGCGGATTAGTTCTTGCTTGCTTTCACTGTTAGCCTGAGTGATCACAGGAATATTTGCTTCTCAGTTAAGTAAACTAGCTAATTGCCATGCTAAAATGTCTGTTTCTCTGAAAAGGACAACTGGAAAGGACTCCTTCTTGAGTGAGAGTAGGGAATTGACAATTTGTATGTTTTAAAACTCCTGGGAATTTTAGCTTGAAAGTAAAATCTATACCAACACTGAAGCACAGTGAAGCCTCAGATGCTTGGGCAACTAAAGTGGTACTAACAGAATTAGAATACTGTTCCTGCTTTGACATCCATTTCCTGTGTCTTGTTAGAAAATTACCTTAACCTCCATAGCTATGGATATCGACATGAAAACAAGAAAAGATAATTAAAATGTGCTATTTTTCTGTCTGATGACACTGATGAATAATCATTTAAAAAGAAAAGGTTAGTCTTGTCAACTCTGGAGTGCACTAGAAGACTGAGAAGAACAAAAAAGTTTGGATGCATAAGGTAAAGTATATACTATTATTACATAGAAATTCTCTGGGTTTTCAACTACAATTACCAGAAGGCAAGTAAAATGGTGACACAATTTTCTCAACATTGATGGACTGATATGGATATAATAAGAATGTCACTACCATTTAAACTTATTTTGAACATTCAAGATATGCCTGACATGCCTCTCTAAGACATTTTTTTTCAATAAATTTCTTACTTGTTCTGTCTGTCTGAACTTCTAGTTTTTTTTTAATCTAAGCCTAAAAACAGAACAGTGAAAAAGATTTCGGCCCAGTCTTCAATAATTAAATGGCTTGGTTAAATCTGAGATGTTCATATTTTACCTTTTATGGTCACTAAAAAACCTCCTACACATCACACACCTACATCAGATGCTCTTGTTCTGGGCAACAAAGATTCTTGTGGAATCCTAGAGGGTAACTTCCAGCAAGGATTTCACATAGCTTGCATGAATGACCTCTTCAAATTCCTTTCTCTCTCTGATTATAATAAAGTTCCCAAGGTCTTGGAGGAATTAAAATAGATTTTATAAAAATCCTTTATTATCTCCAACCTAAAGTTCAGACTTGATAAAAAAATAATTCAGTGATGCAAATGGTGTTGCTGGCATCATGCCTCCAGTATTCGTATCAACTGAAAGACCACCATACAATATTTTCCACTGATAAAATATGGGAAGTTTTAATTCTTCATTTCCTCACAGAAATTAGAACTGGAGGAATTCTCAAAAGGGCTTGTTCATGGATCAGCTCTGGAATCAAATTGAGGATTCATTCTATCTAATTTGTGTAATTTGCCTAACCCTGGTAAGGATGAAGACTCCACAGCCTTCCTAGATAATCTATTCCAGTGCATCTTTGGTAGACGTCAAAGATTTTAAACTTTATTCTGCTTAGCCAGTCCATCTGCTAGTGCTGTTTGGGTTCTGAAGATCAGTATTTTAGGCATTTTGACAAAAATAAAAGGATTGAAGGGATCCAAATTCAATGAGACTGCTGACTGACAAAAACGATTTTTGTTTTATAGGGAGTAATGCCACTGGCTAAGTCATGTTTGAACATTTGTGATCCATTGAGCTACCCACATAAGTACATATGATTTGAAATAAAAGTCTAAGTCAATAAGCATCATGGTTGAGGCAAGCTCATTACCCTGTGCATGTCATTTAGTCACAAGAAGTCGTGAAAACACTACTGACAAGTTAAGAGTTAGATTTGAAGGTGAGATTGAATCCTGATGTCCTCCATCAAACAAATGGTTTCTGAGTAGAGTTTTAGTTAAGATACCAGCTTTTACCTGAAATTTATCTTCAAGGAAATGCACTCAAAAAGAAAAGGAATGGAGTAACTTTCATATTCAGATTAATATGAATTACTGTTGCCCAAAAGCTGGGCTCCTAAATCTGTCTTGGCTTCAAGTCAGTAGGAGCCATGCACTTCATAGACTGCAAGATACTCACAAACCAGACACCAGAGAAAGCATGGACATAAACAGCTCAGATAAGGGCTGACACAACAGTCTTTCTTGGAGATATGAAAACTGGAAGAAAAAAAGCTTTTAGAAAAGAAAATATAAACCAAGAAAGGTTATAATCACAGGTCAGCGGAAGTGACTGCTTGACATGTGAAGCCTCATCTGGAATAGTGTCCAAACTGTGCTGCCCTCATTCCCCTAGTGCAAAAGAGACACTGCTGAACTGGAGAGAATGTGGAGGAGGGCCACAAAGTGGGTTAGGAGGCTGGAGCACATGAAGCTCATGGAGATGCTGAGGGTTTGAGAGTGTAAGGGAGCTCAAGTACAGAAGAAGAGGTGACCTAGTTGCAGTCTTCCACTACTTAAAGGGAGAGATAGAGAAGATATAGAAGGGATAGAGAAGATAAGCCAGACTCTTTTCAGAGGAACACAGCAAAAAGAGAAGAGACAATGGTCACAAGGGAAATTCCAAATGGATACAAGGAAAAAAATATAATAAACTTTTAATTATATATTATGATATATTAAATCATATAAGTTATATATTAAAATTAGATAACAATAAAGCATTGGAACAAGTTGCCCACAGAGGCTGTGGAATCTGCATCCTTGGAAGGTTTCAAAACTTGACTGGAGCACACAACCTGAGCTTGACTTGCAATGTGCCCCTGCTTTGAGCAGGAATTTGTTCCAGATGGACTCCAGGGTTCCCTTCCCAACTACTCTCTGATTTTATGATTGTGTAACAGTACCAAGTTAAAACCTTAAAGTCTGCACCTGAGTGAAAAAAAATAAACAAAACATAACAGTCCTAAAGATGGGACGTTACACAATTGAACATCCAACAGAGATGGATGAAAATAATGTTTCCATTATTATAAACTGACCAAAATCAAGAAATAGGGAAAAGCCAGTAAGGGTGGACTAGGTCTCCTTCTCTGATTATTTTTTGCCAAGAGCCAAGTACAGTGGTTGTCTTTGAAAAGGAAAGCCCTGGGACTATGAGATACTGGAAGACATTGTATGGGAAGACAGTGGGAGCTAGACGGGTGTGCTGCACACAGAGTCAGTTTCCTGAGGGCCTTAAACACGCATGCAAAGATGTAAGGCATTACAAAGTCATCATTGTTTGCTTTAAATTATGTCACAAGGCAAATTTCACCTCCATTTCACTTAATTTAGGCACACCAAATTATCCTCTGTGACACATATTTCTTCACTGCCCTTCATCAGGAAGGCGGAGTTATCTTGTGTTCAGAGATACTAATGGACAGTCACTGAACTGACCAGCTGCTGTCTAAAGGTAATACATAGGGAGACTGGCAAAATTAGATTAGGCTGGGACAGGTGTAAGTAGTGTAATTCATTCTAGTTTAAAGTTAATGTAGCAAAAGGCCAATTTGACATGACAGTTTTGAAACCGATTGCTGAAGATGTACTGCAGGTGGGTTTGGATCTTTAACTGACTAAAACAGATTATGATCTTATAATGTGGGGAAAAAAATCATAGTAGTGTGTCTGCTATTAGTCTGGTTAAGAGCCTATCATGTGGATTAACATTAGTAGCAAAGAGTAAAAGTGCCACTTGGAAAACAGAAAAGTTTTTCTGCTTTTTCCTGACTAGAGAGGGAGGAACTTGTTCTAGATATAAAAAAAATGCACATTGAGCATTTCCAGAACAAGACTTTTGCAAAGTTTCTCAACAGTTTATTCAAAATTCACACTTATATGGAAGATTGGTTCTAAGATCAACATACCTCATTTTAAACACAGTCTAAAAATTTTAGAAAAATGTATTCAAATTTGAGAACTAACAAGGTTCCCATGAGTAGAAGCTAATATCTTTTGGTGAAATTTTTCTCTAAATGCTTATGCTGATCTACTAATCTATTTGCAGCTGCTAAAAACGTCAAGAAGACATAGCACAAAGGTTATGGAATAATTGCATCAAATGGCTTTGGTTTGAAATTAAGGGTCTGTGTTACTAATGTTATTGAGTAAGCCTCGATGGCAATTACAAGCCTAACAAGTTCCGACTGGGAGAGAGACATAATAAATTCTGAAAAATGTAAAGCAGTGTGGCAGAAGTAACCGTGGAAGTGAAATTTAAGCCGGCCAACAGGTGACTAAGCTTCTTTGAACTCTGAGGAGTCGCAACAGAAGTAAGGCTTCCAGATTGCTTCACTATCTATTGATTTCCCTGAAATCTGATCAATGGAGAACTTTGTTACATATGAGATACAATATTAGATGACATATATATATTTGTATATATAGAGAAATTTTCCCCAGTCTGCCTTGAATTTCATTTCATTTTATAGACTTTATAACTCAGCTCCCTGATAGAGCATGTTTTAGGAATTTGCTCCAACACATTACAAAATCCAGAAAAAAGGACTCCCACTGATTTTCTGAGCCTTCCAGTCAGGCTCAGCTTGACCAATCAAACATTTATAGAATGAATTTTGAGAGGTGGTTTGATTTCAATAGAGGTAGACTGATTTAGACAAAGTTAGTGCCTAGATTTTTTTTTGTAGGCATTCTATAGTCATACAGCTGTTATTAACGTTTCTGGCAAAATTTTTCATTGCTGAAAATGGATAAATATTAATTTTGGTAATATTCTTAACAAAAATGGACTTTTATTTTAAACTTTTTTTTGATTTCTGAAAATAAGACATGGCATTTTTATACATTTGTGATTTTCTTTTTTTTTTTAATAACCTTGCTCTCCTTCCTTCTTCCATTTTTTTAGGCCATATTGTTCCTTATTTTTATAATTTATATTCTAGCACATTCTGAGTTGATAATGAGAAACTACTGCTAAAACTACCTATAATAGTGTGTCTTTGAGCTTCATAAAAAATGTCTAAGCATTAGAACAGTCTTTTGTTCTTCTCTTTGTGAATAAGACTCAGAAAGAGATTCTGAGAAAGGAGTGTCCTTAAGTAAAAATAGTTTGACTTTTTTTTTCTTTCCTCAGTTGGCTGATAATGTGCTATTGACAGTTCTTCACCTACACAGGGCTGCATGACTGTCCTGTGCTGGACGATGATGCTGGTCCCCTCTCTTGTGTGTGTGCAGAAAGTTCTGGGCAGGGATTTTTTTTTTTTTCCCTTTTTTCCAGCATGTCTACAGCAAAGAGACTTGTAGGAGGTGTGAGCAACTCTTGATCTTGCTGATATCCCTGCTGTACAGAGCGAGAGTACTTTTAAATACGTTTTTATCCCTTTGGCCTCAATAGCACCTGAGGGCTTTTTCCAGTGCTTTATCAAAGCATGAACGCTCAGGACATGACAAAGATGAAGGTTTGCATGTTCTTAGCCCATTAGCAGATATTAAAATCTGGATTTCTGGAGAGCTGAAGGAAGACAGATGATGTAGTGGGTGGCTGCCTAGTTTCCCAGGTGAGTTCATTTTTTTTTTCCTCCCTCTCTTACCATGCAAGAAATTTGATTTTTGAGTCTGAAGGATTGGATTAGCAATAGGAGCTGCATGCCAAACTCCCGCAGAAAGCTTTTCATTATGGATTTTAAAACCCTGTTTAGAATGAACACAGGCAAACTCAGGTATAAGCAAAGGTGCCATCTGTAAGATAGATGTGCCAGGTCACAAGTCTGACTGTAAGGTATTCGTGCTCTGCGCCTGACAGGCACCATTAATGCAGAATGACAAAGGACACTCCCAGGACATTACACACCACAGATGTGAAACACCAGAAAGATCCATAGCAAAGAGGGATTTTTTTTCTCAGGAGCTCAGTGCCAGATTTTTGAAGTACTCAGCACCCACTGCTTGTTCTCAAAATATCTCATTTTCAATTTGGGTTGTAAAAGATCAGCTACAGGATCAAATAACAATGTTTTAGGAAGTTATCATTTGTCACCTGAGCTTCAGTAAAAGATTGAGTGACTGCTCTTAACCTAGAGCAGATACAGGAAAAAGTTATTTTAGCTTAAGAATACTTCACCAAAGAAACTTTCTATTAAAAAAAAGGGGGGGGGGGGGGAAAGCCTAACATTCCTGACATGTTGTTTGCAAAACGCTAAGAGTGAGGCACGTGGTGAGGTTACCTCTGCTCCGTGATGAATGGTAACAAACCGCAGCATCTCAGCTCTGTGTTTGATCCCTACCCAGTGGCCAGATGGTAATATTTTCTTTCTCCAAACACAAGGAATATTTCTGAAAAATCTGACCAATTATGAATTTTTATGTCCTTCTCTTATCTGTGTATTTTGGGGGGAAGTGTAAACCAGTGACTATACCAAAAGGATAATCAAGGCTTTCCACACCGACTGCCTAGTTACAATGGGCCAGAGCTGAATATCAGGTCATACACCTTCTGTTATGATTTATTATTATATATTTAGTTATTCTGACATTTTCAGTAAGCCCAAAAATATTAGTCAGTTCATTGTATCCCTCTGTTGAGAACTACATAGTATCTTGGACTCGCCAATCAATGGCATCGAATATATTTTAAAAATAATTTATTTAATTGTGATGGGTACAACAGTCCTGGAACAGAGGTGGTCAAAAAGCATTTGGTCAGTTATCTAATTAGGAGTTATCCAGTTCTCTGGATACTTGCCCTAAAAGTTGAACTCTGCCCTACAAGTTGAACAGGAGAAAAACAAGACACACAATAAACTCTGCCCAAAACTTACATAGCTTCCAGCATATACAGTTAATAATGTTATAAAATATTTTTTCTAGATAAATCTTTTTTGTGTATTCCAGGAAAAGGAATTTGGAAAATTATCTATAAATGCATCATCTGGTGACATTTACCCTAATAGCATAATTAAGACAGGACTAAATTAAGAGCACTCCTAATGGGCTTTTTCCATGTCACTTATTATTTATATATTACTGCCAGCTCCGTCCTTCTTCATATTTCACATTTATATTTTGGAAGTGTTGGAACACAGTCTGCAAGGCATTGTGCACATATATCATGATAAAAGTGTCTTTCACAGGTAATTTGTAATTTAAAAGGAAATATTTTCTCTTACTCTTTCCTCCCACCCCCCAGATTAAGGACACAATCCTACTGCCCTTGAAAACGTGCTTATGCCTCTGACTTCAGGTCATCATGAGAAGATTAGGCACTTAGATACCCAGGGATAAGGGGTCTGGAAATGCTTCTGCAGATAAACAGAGTCAGTAGCCCAAGCCTCAGCCAGCCCTGGTTTAATCTCCCGTGACTCCAGGTGAAATACAGATGAGAGTGAGGCCTATGGAAACAGAGACCTAAATAGTTCCTGGGTTTTTTAATCTCTCCTCATCTGGAAACCTTAGTCATTTTCATTGTTTTTTGCAAGATTTTTCTATTCCTGCCATGTGGAGTTGACCAAAATGGTATTCAAGGTGAGAATGCACTATACCCCTGATTTATCATTCTTCCTTTTATGATGCCTTGTGCAAATCAAAAAAGTTTCAATCATGAAGTAAAGTTGCAGCTTTTAGTTCCTGGAGTAGGTTCACTACAAATATGGTCTGTGAGCATCCAAATAAGAAAAGAAAAAAGAACCTGGTGTGTAATGGATATTTAGTAGATCGGGGGTATTTCAAATTATCTTTGGACAGCTTCTTTCAGCAGATAAATCAATATTCAGCCTCTTCTTTTGTCAGGTTGTGATGGTGGTATGAAAAAATAAGCTTTTGTTTACATCTGAAGATTAAAAGAGGCACAGTGTTAGAATATTCAGTGGAAGCACTGTGATAGATAAGATGTCAAGGAGAGCTCCAGGAACTACAACAATGCTTTAAAAAGATAAATAAATATACAGTGTTATCTTCTAAGCTGAAACCTCATACAGCTTCACTTTTAAATATGTATGACCAGAACACTTTTTGTTCTACCCACATCTTCACGCATTTGTAAATGTTCTCTTACAAGGCAAACCAGTAAGACAGTGGAATAGATTACCTAAAGTAGCCAACATACTACTGGCATATTCACGAGCCGGGTAGTTAAAACAACTGTGAGAATATACTGTAAAAAATAACTTTGTGGCAGTCAAGACTTGAGAGGAATACTTAGGGAACTTGCGGTTTTCTGGCTTTGTCATTCCTCAAATGGCTGATTCTGGGTTCAGATTGCAAGGAAGTTTATATCAGCGCTCATCAGCCTCTGATACAAACAGTATCTTTTGCATTTTTGAGGGAGATCTCATATTTCTTACCATTATTCCAGTCTCTTGGGAAGCTTATTCAATGCATATTGTGTGACTGGTCCCCAGAGGTGGCTAGCCCAGCACTGCCAGAGCCAATGCACTGCTTTTGTAGAACAGTTTGTGATAAAAATTGCCAACAAACATGGACAATAATTCAGCCTGAGAGAGAATTCTGGGGAGTGTTTTTATATATACACCCTGTTCTTACACTGCACATCTGCTTTTGACTATTGTCAGAAACAACGTGCTGGGCTAGAGGTAACTTTGGTCTAAATTAGCACATCTGCATTTCCAAGTAGGCCTGGTCTGAAGATATGAGGATGAAAGAAAGAATGAGTAAGTCTCTAGTTCTTTCTTTTTCTGGGTATATGTAAATTCAGAGATTCTCATAAGAATATCCCCCACCCAAAAAAAAAAAAAAAAAGAAAGAAATTTGAGTTACCTAAGCACCCAAATACTACCGAAAAACTAATACACTTTAGCAACATAGATATCTCTCATACCGCAAGAATTAAAGGTCTCAATGATATCATGGTAGAGTAATTTCCAACGCATCAGTGACATACTAACATAATCCCTCTGTATTGACAGAGGTATATCCCTCTGTTTCTCTGGTTTCATAACTGATCAAACAGCATTGCCATTATAAAACATTTTCATATCATACAATCTTGTGTAACCAGACTATCAGAGACGTGCACAAATACGTTTCTTCTGACACTCACGTTTTTTGGGCTTGCTAAAATTTGATGCAGCAGGCATAAGAGGGAGGAGAATGGACTTAAACAGATTAATGAGATGAGGAAGGGGAGACAGTGGCATCATGCTAGTCCCACAGGAAGGGGATCCTCCCACACGTATTCAGCCTTGTACTGAGGAGTGGGAGACCATACTGCACTTAGCTGCTTCTCCCTGCTTGTTTTGGGCCAGTCCCATGGGAATCGATGCCAGAACTCATTCTTGGGACTAGACCAGTTCCACGATATGCCAATAATAAGAGTATATAGCACACTTCTACAGGGTCAAATTAAAAGTCAGTTAGACCTAGCCTGATTACTGACTTCTAGATAAGCTACTTTATTCCCTCTTTCCACTTCTTGCATCTGGTTTTGCTATTGTCTTTCATACTGGTTTCTTTCCTTCTTAGGTTTCAAAATGAGAACTGATGAGGATGAAGAGGAGAGACACGTTTACAATAGCCGCATATCTGAAGGCTGTTCAGGTCATAGCCACAGACAATAAAAAGCCAGGTCCTGCCCCAAAGGCAGCAGCATATTATAAGTAAATAAAAGTAACAATACAAAAGTATATAATAATATAAGTAATGACAGCAGTAAGCAAGCATATCATAAGTAGAGTATGACACTCAGCAGGAGAATATAGTGCAAAGGGAAAACTGGGAAATGATACTGATTACCATAGAGTCACACCCGCTACCTAACACTGACATATCTCAGCTTCTGAAAGTGGTAGCATTTCTCTGTCAAAATAAAGGAGTGAAATAACTGTATCACAATACGAAATCTTTTTAAAAAGAAAATACTAAGTTTTTGAGTGCAAGAGACCCCATGGTCTCCCCTAGATTCATTTTAAAAGTATTCAAACAAGTCATGGTTAACACATTACTTAATCAACCCCCACTTTGTATGATTTTTATTGAAACAAGCAACTGATTTTGGTATCTATATGACCTCCAAATGTATATTACAGCTTGCCCCATGCCATGGTTATGGTATCAACAGAAATGAATAATTCAGACATCTGTCTAAGTCACTGTATTTTTATCACCACTTAAGTAATCTTTGTCTATGTTTTTACTTCTGTCTCATTCAGAATCTTGTCCTTTCTTACTGACTACTTTGTATAGCCACAAAGCAAATCATCCAAGAGAAGAGTAATCAGAATTAGCACCAGCGTTCAACATTAGAATGTAGGCTGTGTTCTTTTTTTATTCATGTGAGTAATTGCTTTGATGTCCATTTAAATGCAGAATAAAACAAAGACAAAGTGGAAAACTTGGTGATTACAACATGCAGAATGCAAGTTTATGGGAAGTGTGTTGCAGATATATAGGAGTCAGACACTGTTGGTGATGCAAAAAGCACTACAGAATACAATGAACTTCAGCCATGTAGCATTTACTGCTTGTAGCTCAAGCACCATAAAATTTATTTTGCAAAGTATGTAAGTATTTGGTCAGATCAGAGCACATGAAGCTCTCTGTGTCCTGTACATAGTTAAGTAATGCTCCAGTATCAGAGTGAGGTTTGACGGAGAGAAAAAAAAAAGGAAAAAAAAAAAGAGTGATTTTGGGAAAAAAAAGACTCTCCCATCACACCTGACCATCCTAAAAGATGTTTTGCACTCTGGTCAAATTTGCAAGACTTCAGTCATTTGAACTAATTTATTCATTTCTGGATGATTTGTTGCTGTGTTTGTTCTTTCCATAACACTCGATTTAGGAAGGGCTAAAAAGAACGGCGGATTTACTCCATTCAGGGAAGTCCCAGACTGACAGGCCCCAGAAAGTCTTTGAAATCTGAGGGGAAATCTTCATATTGTGAAATTGTTCCCTCATTTTCATAGAAAAAAGATAAATGCCTGATAGGAAATGTGCATGTTTGGTTGATCTTTCAAGTTTAACTGAACTAATCACAGATTTCAAGGTAATTCTGTATTCATACTGATAATAAGGAAAGACAGTTATAGAAAACCTTAACAGTTCTAGCTGAAGAAACAACTACATCAAAAGATTCTATGTTTCCCCTCTTCCCCCCTCTTTCCCCTTTCTTTCCTTTTCCAAAAGTGACAAAATATAATCATATTAAAAATAAGAGCAAAGAATAATAGAGGTTGCACATACAGGCACTGTTATGAAAACTTTCAATAATTTAGCAGCCCAGAAGGAACCTTTCCAAATCTTATTCTCACTTTCTGTTTCAACTTGGGCAGTTGGCTCAAACATTTTTGAGGGCAAGAGAGGTAGGAGAGAGATATGGGTGCTACCTCAATGCCACTGATCCTTATATGGTACATGAGGAGATAAAATATATCTCCTGTTTTCTTTCTCTTCTAAGTTAAAACACAATAGAGATAAAGAGAGATATAGCCTACATGCTTGTGCCTTTGATAGAAACCACAAAGCAAGTAGAAAAAGAAAAATATCCCCCTGATGACAGACTCCCTGATAGCACAAAGCCAACTAATTTATTTTCCAAAACACACAGCAAAAAAGACCAAGTCTTTGGAGAAGAGGAGGAAGGGGGGGGGGGGGAGAAAAGAAATGGGGAGAAGTAAAGAACACTTAATTATGGATTTTTTTTTTTCAAAGTAACTGTGTATTTTGACCTGATGAGGTACTGGCTTCAGATATGCTTTCTACATCATCACACAGGCTTTTTTTCTTTACTGCCATGGTAGGACCAAAGAACTCGGTCTGAACTTAAAGACTAGTTTTGTTGTTTTATATGAAAGCTATAAATTATTCTAAGGAGGTCTTGCATGAATTTGATTTAAAAGTCTACCCAAGATACTCATGTTAATCTAGCTAAGCAGATGTATCTTGGGGTGTCATATCCACTTTGACAACATCTTAGTAATGCCCTGGGTCCTTCTTCATGCACTCCACAAAAGAAGCAAAGCAAGAAGTGAAGCAAAAGAGAGCACTCTAGCTATGAAATGCAAAAGTAAAGCAGATTCTTCAGTAACAAACCTTCACTTGATGAAAAAAATATTCAGAACAGACACTAGCTGCAACCATTTTCCAAATAGATGTAGGGCCTGTCTGCACAAATTGTCCACATGACTGATAACGGTATGGAAAAATGTCTTTGACAAATATTTCAGTGACAACAGGTGGTTTGAACATTTCAGTGTAGGTACTTTTATGGCTCCATCACTCCCACGTTTGATTACTTCAAGATCCTTCAAGTACTTATCATCAAGATGTTCCTAGACAAAGGACAGAAATATCTGGGTAAGGTAGGGAGTGTTGTCTAACAGCTTAGGGTTTTTTTCATATTTTTCCCCCTGCAGTTTAGCGACTTTACAGCTGAGTAATTCACTTCACTTCTTTATGACCTAGCTGTAGAACAAAGACAACATTATTGACTTCCACAGAAAGGCTCTTTGAGATCTCCTAAAGAAAGACAGTTTATCAGAGATTAGTGTTATCCGGTTTTGATAAGCGAGACACTAAAAGCTAGCTTCACAAAGGGACTTAGGCACCATAGTGCTCATTATTATAGCACTTACCATTTCAGTCCCACGTCATCACAGCTGTGACAGCTGTCTTCATCATCTAAGGGCACTGTGGTGGTGGTATGGGGAGATGGAGAGGGAGTTGGGGAGAGGAGTGTGCATCATTGGGCTTCAGACAAGGAGCAACAAAGAATTGAAAAAGAGACTGTATCTTAGTGATGAGGCATTCATCTAAGATTTTTTTCATTTTAGTTCTATCTCCTTTTAAAATTATTAGTGTAAAGTGGTAGTAAAAGCATTGCAATTTACAGCTCTGCACCTTAAGCTAAATGCTCAAGTAATAGGCTTAGGAATACTGCTCGCACCATTTCTCTTTGCAAAATGGACAGTTTTAATATAGATAATTGACAGTACACCTGTACCCACCTCCAGCATCACAAAACCGTTAACTAAACAGCAGCTTTTAATTCCCCCTTGAAAGAGGTGGGAATAGGCCCAAATCTCCTATTTCTTGAGTCGGAGGGTTAACTGTGTATCAGAAAAGAGGTCTTATCAGCAACCTTCCTGTATCTTTCCTGAAGCACCTGATCTGTTAGGCATACTGAGTGTGTCTATTATACCAAGTCCTGTAATGACCTAGAACAAGGAATGTCTACTCTGTAGATCCAAAAAGGGTATATAAATAATAGAGAAGTCAAAGAATTCAGATAAGACTGAGACAGGTTTGGGAATGGTACAAAGAGTGTTAATTTAAGAAAAGTTAGCATATGTGCCTGGAGGAAATGAAGAGTTAGGCAGCACAGGAATGGATTACAAATATATTTGTATATCTCACATTGTAAAGAAAGTGGGAATGTTTTGCAATTTTTATGTTCATTGTGTCTATGATTTCACCACCTTTCTGTGTGCTATTTATATGTGGAGGAATGGATGAAAGCCTTTTCCCTGGAGGAGAAATGAGATGATATAAACAGCTGTCTGAATGGTCTATCAAGAACTGAATGGGGCAATTATCTGAAGAAAAAGTACTGGGTAAGAAAGTTTCAAAACCAGATTTTAGGAACATTGTCAGGACAGAAAATGTTAAAAAAAATATGAAAATATATCAGAAGAAAAGAAAGTCAACAAGCTTCTTTTTCTCTGAAATAAGTGGTTTAGGCTATTGGGTTAAAGGATTTCTCTCTTCTGTCTTCTGCATTTTCTATGTAAGTTTGAAATGTGTGTTATATTATGTTGACCTATAAATGCTAGTTTGCTTTAGGGTTACTGGCTGCTTCTTACTTGGCCTAAGTCTTCAGTGCAGAGCAGATCCTGAGTCCCTCTAAGGAAACCACATGACTGAACAAGGGTGGTGTTAACTTACAGCTTCAGATTTGCAGGAGCCAGGAATGTTCTCCCTGGTGTAGAAAGTGTGCTACAGGCAAGCTTTGAGGAGCACTTAAGGAGGCAATAGCTTTAAAAAAAAGAAGGGGGGCGGGGGGGGGGGGGGGGAAGGCCCTCAATGACTTCCCAGGAAACCAGCTGGTAGATATTTTGCTGTCTTCTTTTGGAGGCCTCCTTTAGCTACCTCTGAGTTCAAATCTTTTTAGTCCCAGCGACCCTGGATGTTGCTGTAAGTTTCTTCCAAATTAAAATTTTCAACTGATTCTAGTGATAATCTGCCATTGTGTAAATTCCTGCTAAGTGTGTGGCAAACTTTAGCTTCTGCGAAATCCAGATTGATAATGTCACTCAACTTCTTGCTGAATAGCACTTATCTGGGAGTAGATTATAAGAAAAAAAAATACTTCCCTGCTGCTCAGAAAGTATGGTCTTGTGACTAAGACACTACTTTCAGTCTTAGAAATAGTGTTTAATTGCCAGCTCTTCCACAAACTTACTACATGCAAATCACTTTCTTTTCTCCCTGCTTCAGTTTCCTTGCTTTAAATTACAGCTACCTCTGCTGTAAATACCTCTATTTAAAGCAAAGTCTGTGTAGCCAAGTACTGTCTCTGATCAGGAAAACCAGCCTGGGTTCACATCTCTGGTCTGCCAAAAATACTGGTGAGAACCTGGGCATGTCACTTAGCCTGTATTTTAGCTCAGTTTTCATCTCTCTGATATGAACCATGAGCCATCTTCTCGCTCTGGGGTATATGTACGGTAATATTTTCAGCAAGCTTCTGTGAAGGTTTTTCAAATCACATGATTACCTAGATAGATTTTGGAAGTAGGAACTGGTGCAGCGCAGGAGGTTTTTCTATTGTTTAGACGAGTTGTCTTTGCCAGGCTGAAAGAAAACAAGAAGATGAGAAAGAAAATGAAAACCTCACCTCACTAAATAACTGGCATTAGGGATTTTGTAGTTCCTGTTTCCTCTCTAAGAATGATTAGGATGTTGGTCTTATAATCATTCATGTAATTTTCAAGATAACTGCTTGACTTTTCTAGTTGGCTGGAGCCTGCCTCAGGTGAGAGATATGCATCATCTGGGGGTTAATATCTTTTTGCTTTATGCAGATTGCTGGTTGAATGCTGGTGCTGAATGCCTTTCACATTACTAGTATGATTTGAAGGCTCTATCTGAATCCTTACCTGCCGTTGCTAGTTTTGTCTTTTATTTCTGCTCTTAGTAGCATTCATTGTTTTTATTTAATTTTTTGTTTGGCTGGTTTTTGTTTTCCCTTCTGTTTTTTTTCCTGCTTTTATTACAGCTGTAAAAATGAAAAATTATTATATTGTATATATACACAATTTCTTTTGGAACTTTCTCACTCATGACTGACTAATCACTACTAGGGGATATAGGAACCACTCTCCGTAATGTGGTTTAAGAAGGATATAAAACTACAGTGAAACAAAGAAACAGAAATATTCGCCACAGTACAAATGATGCTAAGGTCGTTGTAGTATCTTAGTACAGGCAATATTTTCTTTCCTGGCATGGTTATAACTATATTATATACACATACACAAGCACACGCGCATTTTACCACCTCATGTTTCTCAGGAATATCATCCCAACAAACTTTAAGTACTTACCTGCGCCAATGGAGATAAGTCCTTGTAGTCAATGCGTAGACAAGCCTCTCTTGTGCCTAGAGATCTCAGCTGTCCTCTGGCAGTCTATCCTGCTTCCCAGTGACTTGAGTGGGAGACTCGAGTGAACAGATAAGAGCTTAATCACTCTCTTTGCTTGACTACAATTTGTGGGGAGACTCCAGGCTGGGGCACTTTTGAGTTTTCACTGCATTACATTCATGTTGTTGAATGTTTAGTCCTAAATAATAAGCAAATTCTTGATAAGCTTGCATGAGGTCAAAACTTTTTGTAAGAAAACAAATAAACAAACATATTTTCAATATCAAACTCAGAATCTTTCAGCAAACTGGATCACAAGTGTAGTCTTGCTGGACCCTGTGCTAATATTAGATGAACTGGGATACCTTTGAATGAAGTGACTTGGCCTTCTACTATTCAATTAAGCAAGTAGTGTCACTCGCTAGGAGAGGATCTGTAAAATGAAACAGTTGGTGCTGCAGTCCTTGCATCCACATAATACCCATTTCAGGGGAGTTACTTCAGACTGGCTGTGGTGTGGTACTGCAGACTGTATGCCTATTCACGGCTGGAGGGCAATAGGTGGGCTTGTGGAGCACGTCGTCTGCTTTAACTTTATCCAAAACGGGACCATCAGAAGATTCACTGAAAAAGTGCACGCCTAATCTGAACTGAAATGTTAATGTAGGCAGACCTTCAGCTCATCTTGGAATCAACCCATCTGCTTTTAGAGAAGTAGCAGCATGGATTCAAGCATTGCACTTCTATTTAGATTCTCCTCCTCCTCAAAAAAAAAAAAAAAAAAAAAAAAAAAAAAACAATTTCCATGGGACTTAAAACAGGATTTTAGTGGCTTTTAGATAAAGACCATCATTTGGCTTTGTCTTCTTTTCTTGGCCTACTTGCCATGTACCAGTCCGAATCCCTTGCCTTCTCCACGGGGCTAAAGAAAGTTGTCCTCTCCAAATTCTGACATTTTGAAATTCAGTTTTCTGCCAAGCTTTGACATGTGTTTTATTCACACACAGACAAATAAATTACACAATTTTATGGGAAAATAAGCTGAAATTTGAATCCGCAGCATTTCTTTATATTGTTGCTTTTCTTAACTTTATTAAAGAGGAAGCATTCTAACATAAAACGTTTGATGTTAGCCATTACACTATATCAAAACTATGCATGGATTGACATTTAAATACATGTTATTATATAGCCTAATAAACAGAACAACATGAATCAAAACAATACAATTAAATTAAAACTTTCTTACCTTTGCAACATGAAAAGATTTAACTTCTCAAAACAAAATGAGATCATCAACATGAAGGGAGAGGTGCGCATCTTCCAAGGGTGTCTTACCTTACCAGTCTTAGACATCTACCTGAGATTAGAGGTCTACAAATTGAATCCACTCACTTCTTCTGAACAGTGCTCTTTATTGATGTCATCTCGATCTATGTCCCTGAGAACACACAAACAATTCTATAATTTTTTTTTTTGAGTGACTTAACAAATTTCTCTCTCTCTCTCTCTCTCTTTTTTTAAGCACTTCAAGGTAAAAACCATATCCCATTAATTGACCTTCTTTGAAGTCTATGGACTTAAAAATCAACATTAAGCAGTCCTATGCCCCTATCCATATTTTACCTGGACACTCAAAGCAGTGGTCCACCAAAACCTTCAATCTTGGCAGGGAGCAACCCAGTGCAAGTGAGTCACGCCTGCCCCCTTTTTTCGGCTGCATTGTAAAGATCTCTGTACAGGTACCTGAGCAATAGAGGCTTGTGTAAAATCCAGGGTCTGGCTTTAGTAACGATTGCTGCAAAAGGTGTTTTTAACCTGCAGTTTCAGCAAAGCTTTTGGAGGTGCCAGCTAGCCCATCCTATGCCATTCAGCAGAGGCTCCCTCTGTATCCCTTTCTCTATTGTTTTCTTTCTTTTTATGGTTGCCTGTTTCTCTGCAGGTAGCTCAGTGATTAGTGAAGCAACTGACTCTGCCTTTTTCAGCTCATCTCAGGGATCCAGGCAAAACAAGCCCATTTGAAGCAGAGCCCGACGCTTGCAATAATTCCCCATATGTTGATTTTTCACACCAGCCTTGGGTGGCTGCACCTCATTATTTGATTTTCTCTGCATCAGTTTTGGTTTTGTGTGTGTGTGTGTGTGTGCGTGTGTGTGGCCTTTTTCTTTCTAGTTTGAAGTGGCTCTGACCTAAATAGAGAGAAGTGTGGGTGGCAGTTTAGTTGTAGGTGCCAGTACAAAGCCTGGAAATGCTACAATCTGCAAATAAGTACTTTAAGGAAGGGGAGGGGGGAAGAAGACATCCATGTGTATTTAAGGATGCCACTTGTGACAGGACTAACAACAGATGAACCCCAGAGGCTCTGATTTCAATGTGTAATACACCCCACATGTCTCTGGAGCTTAGGGGGTGGATTTTTAAAGGACGCATTTGCATATCACTGAATCTAATGCAGTTAAGTTTATGATTTAGAAAAACTGAGCAGAAAGGAAAATACCACAGAAAGAAAATATATGATCCCTCTTAATTAAATCAAGAAAAGATACCAATTTCCCAAGGACCTTTGGATTACACAGAGAAAGAAAAAACAAATAAAGAAAACAAGCAGTTCTTATGAATGATGATCAAATACGTTTAAACTCAAAGTGTGAGTTCCTAGAAGCAACTGCAGCAAAGTACATTACTGGGAACAACTATACCAAAGTACATTAAGTAGACAATATAGCTTTTACTATAAGAACCCACTATATGTGTTGAGACAAAGCACTCATGACATTTGTAGATATGTATGATTAAGACTGACAGTTATTTACTTTAAGCTGTTTTTTGCTGTTATGTGTAAGTCTGTCAGCACCTGGAAGAGTTGTTTGGTTACTGTACGTACAAGCGCTGAGTCCTGGCTCTCTGGGAGCTTAAAGCTAAATAGACAGAACAGACAAAAGAGTCTGCATGCGGACAAGCTGTCCCTTAGACTGAGCAGCAGAGCTCTCTTTAGCTTTGTAGTTGCTTTATCACAGTAAGTTACTTCGCATTTCCACTTTCCCTACAAACCCCTCTGGGAACACGAGGTGCTGCTTGTCTTTCCATTCATGCTCTCCAGCCACTTTCCTTGAGAATCATTTTCGCTGTGTAAATCACTTGATGAAAAATTATTCTTCGGGAAATTAATATTGAGAATTTTAGGAAACAGAATTATGAAAGTGATGCGGAGGATATGTTGGTTTACTGGCGAGGAGGGCAGCAGCAGGCTCTGCAGCTGAATACCAAGGCCGCCTGCACTGGGAGGACCTACTGGGCTGCTGAAGGCATCCCACTTTCTGCAGCCAACAGTACCAAGCAACACAGTGGGGCTAGCCTCACGTTTAGCTATGTGAGACCCCATTTTGAGGGCAACCAGGTACCTGTTTAAAGATGAGTAAAGCTATGTGAGACCCCATTTTGAGGGCAACCAGGTACCCGTTTAAAGATGAGTAAAACTTTATCACAGGTGGCTGTTTTTGGAGTATGCCTTCCCATTGACTTTGTCACTGAGCCAGAAAATATGGCATAACAGGTCCTATACTTATCTTGATAACTTTCCTTTCTACATCTTAATTGCCCTAATCTAGGCCTTGTTATTGCATATTTATACTGAAATAATGAGTCTTCTACCTTTTTATGCTCATATAAGTTTTGACAATATAAGCAAACTATCATTAAAAAAGCTAGGCTTTGACTTTACAATATACCCTCTGATAAATGCTGATATATGATCTGTTAGCAGTAAATGTGAGAGAGTTTCTCCTTATGAGTGAAATATAACTTATGCAATGTTATTTGTTATCACAAAATAAGAGCATACCTGAGCAGATGCCCATCTACACTTCACTTTCCCTCGTAATACCTTGTCTTTCCCTAAACATAAAAAAAAGGAATTAAAAAAATTTAGATAATTCAGGGGCCGCAATGACAGTAAAACACTATTATTTTAAGCCTGGCAGTTAAGGCATTCTCCTGAGTTGTGACAGTTGTAAGATGGAGCAGCCTGACATCAGGGGACTTCTGCGTAGCAGCTTTAACTGCTAAGCAAAGGTAGGTTCTATGGTCAGTGCCAGCTGCTTTCCTACTGCACTTCTGAACAGGAGCAACTGCCCTCTGAGCAGAGTCCATCGCTGTCCATGGGCATCAGGCTCCCTCAGAGAAGGAGCTGACAGGACGTCCAGAAAACAAATCCCAAACTGAATAATCCTAATGCTGACTTTGGTGAAAACAGTTGCGGGGCTGCTTGCCTCTGTCAAGATGATGGTTTGGGGGATGTGCAGTTACGGGGTTTTAAGGAGCTCTGCAAATCTTGTGGCAAAAACTGAGATGTCCATGAATAGACACGCCTAAGTGGATAGGGTTTTGTGAGTCATTAGGATAGGGATAGATGCTTAATGTGTGCCTGTAGTGAAATTTAGCTGTCTAAGTAGTTACATGAATGCGTCTAACTGGCTCTGCGCTCTTGCACTGAACAAAAGCTCTAAAATACCTATACTTATATATGTTATATATTTTATATATATATTTATATTTGCTTACTTATCTCTTACCCTTTACATAGTATCTCTTTAGGCTAAGGAAAGTGCACAGGAAAGTACAGAGGTAATTCCTCTGGGTTTGAGTTTTACAGGCAACGAGGAAGGCGACACTGATTTCCCTCCATATTCTCAACAGCTCCAGAACTGTGTGCTTTTTTACCGAAACTACTGACTGCCCTACTGCTATCACTGGCAGTTCAGCCCACTCCTCGAGCACAAAGCAATATGCTACTTAAGTGCATTGTTACAGATTCCATTGTCCATCACAGACACAAAACTGAGAGCAATGCTGGCTGTCTACGGAGTGAATTCAGCAGCCAACAGGGAGTGAGATTGATGTCTCTGCACCAGGAAGTTTTGGCCAGCCGAGTGCTTCTGCAATATGACAAGACCTCGGCAGCAGCTGCTCGAGTTACTCTGTAGAAAGCCTCATGTTTAGCAAACATTCCTGGTGGCATAATGGACTCCTTTTATTACCGTGATTAGGCAGCAAATTATTCCATTAAATGGAATTAAATTTTTGCTATTATTATTATTTAATGTTTATTACTAAGTGCCAATAGCACTCAGGAATGTTCCTATTTATAAAGGGGATGGAAAAGAGTTACACTTTAGCACATACACACACAGGGCAATGCAGGTACATGCGCCCATTACAGAGCTAGTTCATGGTCATTTGCTTTTAAGGGAGAAGGTCATGATGCTCTTGCAGAGTTCACTGCAGAAAACTCTCCTAAAAGTCCCTTTAGATAGGACACAGTGAAAGAGAAATGTTGTCTCAATATATAAAAAGAGAAAGAAACTATTTTCAAGCTTAAAAGCAGCGGAGAAAGAAAAAGAGTTCCTGGAAGGCATTTTTGTGGAAGAGCTAAGAAACTGATGCAGGAGAGCATGTACACAGAAGAGAGAGTTGTGCTGAGTTCCAGGTGTCTGACACAAAAGATGTGGCTCTGCGTGAAATTGCTCATTATGTGATCAGACATCCTGAAGCCAAGCGAGGGAAGAATTGCTACTGAATCTCAATATTCCAAGTTTGTGCTGGGGCAAAAGGCCACACAAACCGGAGGATTGGGCCCTGGCTCTGTAACAAAGTCCAGGAATATTGCAGTGAGTCGTTTTTCTCTCTGCTTTGTCTATTGACATTTTAAGCTCTTTGAAACTGGAACTGAATTTATAGAGGTAGAGTTTCTTAAGTCTCTCATCCTGCTTTGAAAGTCTCAAAACTGCTGCAATATAAATCAAGACAGTTAATTGCCAAAAGCAGCATTTTTATGCTTCTAAGCTTCAAGAGGATAAGCTACAGAGACTTAAAAAAAAATCTTTATTGAAATAGTTTTAAGTCACTCCTCACCTTTTTAACTGGAGTTTTTTGAGTTAAATATGTTATGTAATGCTATATCTGCCCATCCTTTCAGGTTGGCTATATGTCTTTTGAGCCCATAGGCTGTATGGGGCACCTGTTCAAATGTCCCTCCTGAAACTCTTCCCCTTCTTCACCCTCAGCTTTCTTCCTTTCTCCCAGCTCCCAGTCTTCCAATTCCAGTTACTCACGTAGTTTTAAGGATTACAGTCTCATTTTATTTAATGGAGTGTGCACAGCTATATTTCATTATTGCCAGAAAAATCCATATGCCACATTTTTAAAAATAAATCCCCACTAGAAATGTTGGAAACCTTACAGACTTTGATTGAGTTGCCCCAGGTCAAACTGAACATCTGGGAAAGAACTTCTGCCTAGGAAATGGCTGTGCATCCTTGAATACTCCAGTGGCCTCACTTTTGGAATAGGCTTAGGTGAAGCTGCATGTAAAGTGCACGAATATCATTAAATATTTTTGGGTATAGTGCATCACATTTCTCCTACGCTGTTCTGGCCACCCAGTAGTGTACAAATGCCATTGTAGTTCTGGTTTAACATTAATACACCTATTAATAAAAGGTGGTCAAATAATATTTGCCACATGTATAATCTTGTAAATGCTGGCTTTTTTTCTTTCCTTTTGGCATTACAAACTATTTGCAAATCAGTTGTTAATCTATTCAGTATTTACGGATAAGGGTCTGAGCCAGAAGCCCTTTGAAGTCAATGAAAATATTTCCATGGACTTCAAAGAGCCCTGGATCAGCCCCTAACAGAACAAGATCACAAACAAACATGTAGTAGACTATTGAGTTACTCATAAAGCAGTTTGCATATCTTTAGACACAGTAAACACATTGCTGTCATAGCAATTAAAAGCTCGCATTCAGAATCCGAATCTTAAAATTGACAATTAGAAAGACCATCTTTCTTATTTCCTAAATATGGAACAAATGAATTGATAATATGTATCCGGCCTTGTATGTGCTCTATACGACTAAATATGAAGGATCTAAAAAAAGATAAAGATGTTGAATAATTATGTTACACGATGTCACGTAGATTCATTTGAATGCTTGATTTTGAAAGGTTATGTTATTTGAAAACAATCTTGTATTTGCCAGGCATTTGCTTTTCTCTCTTTTGTATGACATGATTTATTTAAATCATCTCACTCTCCTTTTAATATTTTAAATACAAGGAAATAGCTAAAAATATTGGCTTAAGAATACTTTTTTTAATATTCCTGCTACCTCAAAATTTTGTATCTCAAAGGATTTGGACATAGTTGTTTTTGTCCTGAGGAATCCCCAAATACTTCTTTTCATGCTTTATGTTTAAAGCAGGTGCCAGTACGGGTCTCACCTTCATTACAAAGACATTACTACATGAGGCAAGAATCCACCACCATTCCCTATTGCAAGAACTGGAAAATACTGTAGTTATGCATATGGGAGATTAGTCTCCTTTCTTTTTGCTAGCTAGGAGCTAGGCATTTAGGTAGTTATGAGAGAGGAAACTTGGCACAGAGACAGATGGGCAAAAGAGAAATATTTGAGAGAGTAGGTATTTGCAAAGGGTACTCTCTGCCACCGAAAGACAAGCACCTTCTGCAAGAGTGGAGAGAATTTCAATCTGAACCACATTCTTTGTTTCCACTTGCTTGAGAGAGATGCTAGACAGGAAGCTTAGTTTAGTCATCACATTTTTGGGTGGTTTGAGTCAGGTGATTTGAAGCTTACTCTCAGGCTAAGAAATCTGGTTAATATTGGAGTCCTTTCACCTTAGAATTAAGTGTTGAAGAATATTAACCAAGAATACTCAAAATGTAACATAACTTAGAAAAGAGACAGTCTGGAGCTCTTCACCTTGGAATCTCAACAGTGCAGGCAGAAGCCACATTGCCAGTGGAGATGCACGTATTTAACTACGTGTACATATATATGTCTGTCTGCATATACATATGTATTTGAATGTTGTCTGAATTAAAGTATTAGGGAACAGAAAAGAAATGAGGACATCCCAAATAAGGCTCCTGTAGAGCATGGAAGGAGATGAGTGAATGAGAGAATATGTCACAGCATTGCAAACCATCTACCAGCCCATGCCTGATCACACAGCTTCAGAAAGGTGAACGATACTCAGGAATACATAAATCTCTGGGACAGGGTTCAGAGAAGGGATACTTTATATAACAGAGGTTTCAGCATAAAATCTTAAATGTTAGGAAGGGGAGACTATTCAGCAAAACACTTAAGCATTAAGTGTTAAAATTAAATATGTGTCCAAACGTCTTAAATGCAACAGTCCCAAGGTCCTTTCTGTATGAACACGAATATTTCATTGGAACTTCCTTGTGAGCATATGGTTAAAGTTTAGCATGTGCTTAACCTTTATGGAGTGACAGCAGAGACAACTGAAAACTTTCTGTTCAAAATCTTTTCGACTGGAAGGTGGCCTTATTTCAATTTTTTACTCTTATTTTTTAAAAGAGAGTTGAAAAGAAAAAAAAAGAAGAAAGGTAAAGAATAATGCTGAATTGTTTCTTCTTCATTTTAAATGATTTTCCCTTTTTTTTTTCTTTTTTTTCCTTTTTTTTTTCTTCTTCCATATCCTTCATCCCCCTCTTTATTTTTCCCTGGGAAGAAAGGCTAGGTAGAAGACTAGAGAAGAAATACAGAAGGGAAGGGAAAACAGAAGAGTGAAAACTTTAAGGAAAAAGACAATATTATTTTCTTGTGATGCTTGATAACATATTTAAGTAATTTGAAATGAAATCTTACTTAGAAAAAGAAAAGACTTTCTCTCTGGAAAATAATTTCTATTACCTTATTTTCCTCACTTCTGTCCTTTCTCTTCCCTGTCCCAACATGATTTTTAACAACCACTAAATATTTTGTTCTCTTGATAAGTCTCTAGACTGTTCAAATAAGTCACCATTCAGTGAAATGAAGAGTGGAAATATTTGTGTGCATTGTGTTTCTGGTGCCACAAAGTTGCGCATAGAGCAAGCTTCTGCTAAACTTGTCCCTAGCATTCTGCTAATCATAGTCGTGGTTTGACAAAGGGAAAATCTTTCCATGTGCTAAAATAAACATTGATTTAATCCCCCCCTGTTAAATTTAGGCCATTTCCCACTTTAAGATTTCTTATTGATTTTACATTCACTCCTCTGATGTAAAATCACCAGCTACTGATTTTACATCTGTCTTTTCGCTGCTGCTGCTGAGTGAACCTCAGCTACTGGCATCTTGTCCTGAAGAAGGATTTCTTCCATGATGGCAGCTGCTGGTGCAACCACAACAGGGTGATACAACACCTCTGGCCTTCTCTACTATTGCAGACTTGGCAAAGAGGTGAATATTGAACAGCAGTTGCAAAACATGAGCACAAAATACCACTGCACCACAAGTGCAGGAAGATGATCCTTCTCTGACTGCATTTCCTTGTGAGTCTTGTCCCTGATACCCTCGTGCAAAGTCATTAAGTCAAATGTGAACTGCCTGAGTGAGATTCATCTGCCCAGATGTAGCTGTTGACATCTGAGCTGGTCACCTGAGGCTCTGCAATCGATGGAGAATCAAGCATATTTAAGGCACAATCCATCTCACCGTAACGTGGAAATCAAAAATAGGTCATTGAATTGTGCCCTAACCACCCCTATTTCTCTTTATTAACAGAGAGACTGAAGTATAGACTCCCATAGATTTCTGCATTTGGGGCAATTAAAACAAGGTGAAATAATTCCCTGCCCTGTGCCTGGCACTGGAGTGGACTCAGCTGAAGCTGATGAGTAATTAAAGCTCATTGCAAGACCAGATTCTCAGAGATAAAACACTCTGAAGAGGATGGGATGATGATCTAAAGTAGCCACATAAGGTTCTTCAGGGCTATGCTGAGACACTGTCCTTCACCACCCTGTAAGCTGTGAGAAGTGATTTCCCACAGTAGGTTCCCAAGGGGGTAAGTGAGAATAATAATAGAGATATTGCCTAAACATGCAGAGAAACTGATTTATTTGAGAAGGTGTGAAGCTGCTGAGGCCATTAAGAACTCTTGTATGCTTCTCATAGACCTTTGAAGGTAAGTTACCAGTACTATATGTGACATCTTAGGACTGTTTCTTCCTTTTTTTTAATTTTTTTTTATAGGGTTGTAAACTTACAAAGAGAATGTTGTTTAATGTTAAAGCTGAAGCTCTAGAATGAATTGAAACAATGCCATATGAATGTATCTATTTCCTTTTTTTTTTCTTATTTTTTAATACAATCTGAATTATTGGCAAAAGAATTTCTTAGAAGTATAGATAACTTTGTCTACTACTGAGGTGTCCACCAAGTCAAATAGGTCAGGCTGTATTTTCTTCTGCATACCTCAAAGGCTTGACTAAATGGGGGTGTTTGACTGGAAGTATCATCTGGTACAATTAACCTCCTTTCCTTCTTATGCATCTTATCTCTCCCCTCAAGTGACCTCTCTAAGAAATGGTGCTTTCCAAGATCAGAAGTAAAATGAATTATTATAGTATGTGAGTGTGTATGTATATGCTATGCATGTGTACATATATATATAAAAATAATTTTGACATAGAAAAAGTTTCTTTTTTATATATGTAAATGAAATCTATCATAACTCAGCAAGGCAAAGAAACTTGTCTTCTTTCCCTCAAGTTTTGATTACTTATGCTTCCTTTTATTCAGATTGTTTTTCATGAAGACCAGAAAACATTAATATGAGAGGATAGAGGAAAATGAATGAGAGACTTTCCATTCTATTTAAAATGTTTCTTAAAAAAAATCCTGTGACTATGTAAACCTCTTCTGTAGAGGTGAGGAAAACATCAGCTGAATTCCCATACTAAGGAGAAGACATTTTCTTTTTTTCCAATGCCATTAGCATGTGCATAAGCTAACTGCCACTTAGGCATCTGAGCTGAAAGAATATAATCAGTGGCATGTGCTAACTGATTCTGACACTCAGACATTTAGGGCAGCTGTCAAACAACACAACTTTCTTTTGTGCTTCTTTTCAAAATCAATTAGAAGAAGAAGAGCCTTTAATAGGCAAGTTCTTGCCAAGATGAACTTGGAAGCAATCTTGCTTTGCTCCCTACTATTGCCTGTTCCCAGAAAGCCTCTAGAGGAGATAAATGAGGAAGTTCCTCTCAAGCTATCCACCTCCCACTATTAGTAGGTATAAGTCAGGAATTAAGAGATACAGTGGGTATAACAGGTCTTCAAGTATGAAGAAAGAAGGAGGCCAGTTTGGAAATAACTGGCTTCAGAAATGATGCAATTAGAATTTTTTGTTGATTGCATTGAAAGTATTGTAGGTCTGAGTTTTGTTCGATTTAGATGCACTCAGGATGTGAAACTTTGTCTCTCTTTTGTGGCAAATAGCCTTAGGAAGTGCTGCAGAGATTCAACCCCTGACAATGTGCTCTGAGGAGAGGACCTGCTTGCCACCAGTTGCTATTTGCGTCACAGGCCTAACTCCCTTGAGAATTTTCCTTTTCCTTTTTCTTTTTTTTTTTTTTTTTTTTTTGCTAATCCTTGGAATATCAAAAATCAGACTTTCTCAGTACTTCAATGACTTTACTTTCTTTTTATCTCATCCTAAGCCAGTGGCAGTGCAAAAAGAAAAGGTGAAATCTAGCCAAGAAGAGTTAATGAAACTTTCTGTGAGTTCAGAGAAATTGAATCTTGAATTGGATTAAATTTGGGGCAGACACTCAGAACCATTTTCATTTTATCTGAACTGGTGACTCACCTAACTGATTCAGACAATCTTGTTTTTACTGGAATTGTTTCACTGTTGTCTCATTTTATTTGAATGGGTCCACACACTTTTTTTTTTCCCCTGACCAGTTTTAGTTCTAGCTGTATTTTATCCATCCTCCATTGGCTCAGTAGTAGTTCTAGCTTGCTTTCTTTTCCTGAACCATTTATTACTTTTTTTAGTGAACAGGCAGATTTCAGGAAATGTTTCCAAACCTGACTAGTCAAGGAAATGGAGAAAAGTTTGTTTCCAAACAGGTTCAGAAAGCAGTTGCTGCTGTAGTCAAGCATGACTTAGGAAAGCTACAGTCAGACTCACTTCACTTTAGCTGTCTACAAGCTATATGCACCATCAAAGTCTGCCATCTAGCCTTCTTCAACAATAAAAGGCAGGAGATCAATGTCTCCATATAGCAGTTAATCTACTTTAAAATCCCATTTTAGAATGGAAGGAATCACCTAGTAGCAAACTTACTGCTCTCCCTTCTCCATAGAGGGAACCTGGATGAGACACCAGGTATTTAACTTTTAGACAGCCAACATTAAACTAATCCAATGCCACAGATGAGACAGACAGGAATCCCAGTCTCCCCCACAAAAGATGTTTGCAGTTGATTAGGTTTATTATTCTAGTAGCTCCATCTTTTGTATTTTCTTTTTCCCCATTGTGTCCACCTGAGACTTCTTTACTAACACCATATCACTCTCGATAAACTTTATTGTGAAGGTCTTGCAATAGTTAGTGATGTAGTTCTTATCATCTTGTTCTTTGACCTTGTTGCTTTAAAGCACGATCCTCAATGCAATCATGTCAGAAAAAGGAAAACGTGATCAACTACCCACAACCCTTAGGATTTGACAATGTCACAGATGCTGAGTGGTGGATTTCAACTGCCCTTCCCTCTCCCCTCTCACCACACCCTTCCCCTAAATATGTGGGTACTTGGTGTTACTTAGCTCCCCCCCCTTTTTTTCCTCCTCAATTTCCATGCCTAATGAGCCTGAGCTGAGTTAATAATGGATGTAATAAGTAATGACTCATTGTTTTGGGGCCTGTGTGTGTGTCTGTGTGCAATGGGAGAGGAAGCCAGGGCTCTGATGCTATTTGTTCTGCCATGTCACTTGCCACCAAGCAATGCCACTCATCAATAAAAGGCAAGATGACGGATGAGTTCGTTTAATGGAATTCCTCCGAGTGAGCTGCAGCCACTGCTCTTCAGTAGGCTCATTCTTTGAGTCTCTTTCTCTCTTTCCATCCCTCTTCCCCCCCCCCCCCTTTTTTCTAAATATTCAGGGCAGTTGGAAAGCATGGCTGGCTGAGAGGGCTGCCATTCATGCCAGCAGCTCCTTCTGCACTTAACAACTGCTATCCTAAATCAAAGCAGGAGCTTTGAGCAGGGAGATTAAATCCACGCCACCGGATAGCAGCATCGTGTGGCGTTTGCACAAGGTCTCGCCCTCCCCTTGGTCCCTTCCCCTCTACGCTTGCCAGTCGGCGTGGGTATGGAGGAGGCTGGCTAAGCATCTGAGGACAACAGGGTTTTAAGTGTTCTCAATATGGCCCTGAGCACGCTGAATGACTGAAAGGAACCTGTTCCTTTGGAAAAGTATCAGACTCTGTCTTCACGCATAATCTGCAGCCCTGCAGGTTTCTGAGGCCAGATTAGCTAAAGAGGTTATTACTGCTGTTTCCACATGTGTGCATCTGCTCAGAAGAACGGATGGATGTATTCCTTCTCTTCCCCCTGCCTGTCCTCAGCTCCTTCTTCCTCCACCTGCTTCTCCTGGTTTGCCTACACTTAAAAATAACTCCAAAGGTCTGATCGTGCTGTAATTTACCAGTACAACTTATGTGGCTGCAAAATGCCACCTCATGAGACCCTCAGCTTGGGAAAAGAGGGAGGAATTCATGTAGATCTGCAAACGTTAATGTATCTGTGGTCCCACTGACTTTGGCAGGTTATGACAGAGTCAGAAGAAACATTAAGAGAATTTTACTTAAAAACAAACATACAAATATGCATCCAGCTTCATTTTCCAAGATCACCTGTTTTAATATAAAATACTAGCTTTCCAGAGTATGATTCAATGACCGAGAAGTGAAAGTCCTTCCATTCTCAATGAAATCGATAGGGTTAAAACTCTCATTGTTCTCAGTAGCTTTCCCCTGTTTATCTAAGAAACATTGTACTACAATGAGGATTTTACTAGAGTGGAGATGAGTAAGAATTTAGGGATTTAATCCACTTACTTTAATAGGAGTTTAGGTTTCTTAGCACCTTATTGTGTTGCCTTAGGAGACATATTTGCATCTATCTGCATAAACATATCTGTGTGTGTATGTAATGTGTAATACCACTCAACTTATTTAGAATTCCTGACCAGATACACAGCTGGTGTAACTATCTGTTGTTTTGCTGACAGCTGTGGTACTGTTTTACTCTAGCTCAGGGTATGTGTAGGGTGAAAAAATTTCAATATCTATTTTTAACACTGAATTTTTATAGCATAATGGTTAGGAGTTTCAATCCAGAAGGCCAAGGAGATGGAGAGAAAGATGTGCTGGAGGATGGACAGACATGGATTGAGCCTATCGTGGTGTAAAGCTTTTCAGCATGGAAGGAAAAAAAAAAATCATCATATGATACAATGGTATTTTGGAAAAGTGCATGCTGCTTCAAATTAAAAAAAAAAAAATAAAGATTCCTTTGTTCTTTGGCCAACTAAACAAGTGTAACTTTAGCAACTTATTTACATCAACTAATACCTTTTTTCCAGCATCAAAACTTTGAGTGGGAAATAATGTTCAGAATGTCCCAATCAGCTAAAGAAAAAGTGGTAAAAGTTAGAAAGTTTTAAAATTTGGCACTGTATTGGGCAACACTGTGGAGAATATATCATAAAAACAATCTATCATCAGTGGGAGAAGGGAGAAGGATTTTAGGGTGGATGATCTAGAAGAAAACATTTTCTTCTGTCTATAGTGTATCTAAGAGTGCTAATTAATACCTGCTCTCTCAAGCAGTCAGCATGGGAGTTGTTTTGTATTTCCTAGAGCGTGAGTGCACACTAGACTTGATCAGAATACATTTGAAAAGAGTGGGTTGTTTTGGAGGAGGGTATGTATAGGTAGCTAAATGGGAATATAGGAAGATATTAAGTATTCCAAAGAGTAAAAGTGTATTAAATAACCTATATGATAATATTCAAAAAATATATTAAAAAGCCTATGGAGTCCAGACAGCCAAGAAACAGATTAACAGAGCATTACATTTTATTGTTGAGCACAAATGTTCCATTCCTTTCTCTGAGCTCCTAATCAGCATTTTTCATTATTTCCCTTCCCCTGTATTTGGCTCCTGTGCCTCAGTGCCCATAGCAACACTTCCAGTAGCTTTAAAAACTAGATACTGCAACCACATTCCCAGGCACAGAGCTTTGCCAAGGCCTACATTTGATCCAGCTAGGAGCACATGCCTGCTCAGTGGTACAAGGTCATAATAATAATTCTCCCTTCAGGGGCAAACAGTCTTAGGAATGATCCCCCACTATTCTCCCCTACTACGTTGGCTCATTTTGATCTCAGTTGTTATTAAGCTTGTTTTATGCTGCAGTTGGAGCAGTTTGTTTACTTACAGAAATGGTTATTCAGAAAGTGGATGCCTACAATGAGACCAGAAGCCTCTGTGAGTGTGTGTGTGGTGCATGTAGGGAGAGAAAATTGGTTTGTTTTAGAGATACACAATTCCTTTGAGCTCCAGAAAAAATGAGTCTTTCCTTTGATGGGCTGTGCTTTGGTTTTGTTTTGTTTCATTTTTGCCTTGCCCCAGTTTTCTCTCTGTAGTGTCTAATGTACATTTCAATGGATGGGAATGATGATAGAAGGCATTTGCAGTCCCTTGAGGCATGGTAGCAGTCTCTGTAAATGCTTTTGGTACTGAAGTATTCAGAAGAACAAATGAAAAAAAAAAAAAATTTTAATCTTATACAGAGATTGGGATTTCAGTTGTTGTGGGTTGTTTTTTTTTTTTCCTTTATTTAATGTAAACTTCCCCCTGCCCTTTTCTTTATCTGATTTTGCTCACTTTCTTTCTGGAGGGATGGGCAATTCTCTACAATGAATATATATGAGTGAGGGGCAGGGCTCAGTGTTTTGACAACTTCAAAAATTCTAGTACAGTTTTAGACAATTGCAAAGTGATATTGCATTAGAGAAACTACAGTGACTTCAATAGAGTGGTTTACAATAGCAGCCATGTAGTGACTTTTATGAATCATATTCCTCGTTAATGTGTATTGATATAGCTACACTGAAGTCTTTGAAGTTACGTGAATAGACCTCAGCTGATTGTCAAAAGCCTTCAAGTTGCTTTGAGAATGAAAGGCATGGAAAATGCAAGAAAATTCAATGGAAATGCAAGTGGTGGAATCTGGTATATTTTTATTATGTAAATCATGTTTAAAGATGATTGTGGCAGAGAAATAGTGACAAGGGGACTACTTTCCACTTCAGTTCACCTCAGAACAGTGAGGAAGAGAAACTTCAGGTTGTATTGAACCATATCAAGCACATTTCTAGTCTGCTCATATCTCTATGAAGATACAACTCAGATTATCTTTGCTCTCCCCATCCCATTTTTCACATAAGATTCTTTCATTATAAAGGAACTAAAATATTCTTCTAATTTAAGACCAAACATGATGTGGGTACTTGGATCTGAGGGATGAAGAGTCTTCCTTCATTGAAACTGCACCCTAAAATTCGTGAAGATACATGGGTTATGTAGATCTTTTCAAAAGTATTGGCTACATCAGGTTATGCCTATACTACATATTTGACTCAGATCTGAGTCTGTATTGTACCCTGAAGACATCTGAGACCAAGGTTACTTCTCTGCCTTGTCCAGCTGCTGGAAATCTCTGCTGTGCCTTGTCTCAGCTGGAAGGAAGTTTTAGAAATTGCTTTTTGGACTTTGGAGTTTTTGGTTTGTTTCCTATTTGTAACTGGAGACTGATCTCACCAAAGCTTGTTTTTTCTTTTCCGTTCTGAGTCTGCAATGACTAACAAAACTGCTTCTGGTCCAGTGGCAATTAATAATACTTTTCCTGGCTGACAACATGCCCAGCTATGACATTATTCCTCCCAAAACTCATATTTGGGAGTCAGGAGGCTCCATCTGAGATGAGACCAAAACCAGTGGTATGTCTCCTCCTCTGAGCTGGTGCACACTCTAACTCCTCTCCTCCTCCCAGCTGAACCAAGGAAGCACTGCCTTTCAGCTTAGTTTCTGTAAGTTGTTGAACTGGTAGTGATGGTCTCTGAGAGTATGTAGGAAATTAGGTCTGATTGTGTCTTGATTTGGGTATAACAATGCCCTGTGAGTTTGTCCGCTTAGTCAGAGCTTCATATCAAATCCTAGTCAAACATGCAATGCAGACACAGTCAGTTGTTGAATTGGTAGTAGGGGGAGTGATAAGCCAGTCTCCTGAATTTAGATTTCTGCTTGGTGCTTTTCTGCAGAGCAGATCACAAGCTCAGCTTTCTTGACTGTTGTGTTTATCATGCTAGATTGCATCATTTCAATTATAGCATAAATGTTTAATTTCAGCATAATAGCCACATGAGGCCCTATTTATGGATCTGTAATATTTCACACACATCTGTATTTGCAGTTACACATGCAAAGCAGGCTAAAGCTATTGATTGTTTCTCAACTCTTGAGGTGCAAAAAGGCCAGGGTGGACAGAGCCGGTGCAAGGGTTGTGGTTCTGGGCATTCTTCAAATGACTTCTGCATATCCTGGGTGGTCTTGAAGACACTGAGAAATCGCAATCACACTGATGGATGATGACTATATGCTGCAAGGATAACTTTGTCCTTTTCAGTCTGTTCTCCTGTTTCAGCCCCTTTCCCACAGAGCTCTGCCAAGGCAGGTTAGCCTAGAGCAGCACAGCCCTTCTTTATCTGTCTTCTTAAGACAACCTTGAGGTTTTTAAAGTCTCTATGCAATTTTTTTTGCAAACACAACACTGTTCCTCTCCTTTTACTTCTCTTAGTCTATATTCACATACACATTAACATACCCAATATGTGTCTACCCAGACTCCTGAACCACAAGATGAAGCTGCTTTGCTGTTCCACTGTGAGACACCAGTCCTGCACTTTTCAGCAAATATAATTCCATTCCAACTTTCAGAAACAGCAGAAAACCTGTACAGCATTTCCAGTGTCACTCCAATAGTTCTCATAATCAAGCACTGGACCTCAGATAGCTCTGCCAATGCTCAATACTTCACTTCTGGGTTTTTTAACTTGCTTTTGACAACGGAACATCTTCTGTGCTGATGTGACAATACATCAACCTGAATTCCAGTCTGTTAAACCTTTGTTGTTACATTTCTTAGCCATGATACTGTACTACTCTTCAGTTTACTCTAGATACACAGTTCATAACTGCTCTTTTGTACTCTTCAGTGCTGTTAGTCTCCCATTTATTAAATCTCTCTCATTCCTGAACTGTGGTTTCCCACTTAAACTTTTGCTGATTAGAAATTGTGGTACAGAAGAAATTAGGATGTGATCTGAACAGCTGAGTAAAGCAGAGAGTAATTACCTAAGTCGGGTTTCACTATTCACCCAAGATGGCCATGCTTGGAATCCAAGGGCCCCCTACAATTGATATTGCTTCATTGACTTTTTTTTTAAAATTCCCAAGTCTATTCTAGCTCAGTAATATGCCTCTGCATTTGCAGATGAAAACAAATAGAGTGAATTTACCTGTGTTCACTGTCATCTTGTTCTTCATAGCTGAATGACCAAGGCAGGAATTCAGATGTTCCTCAAGCTCATCGGGGTAATAAAGAGTATTGTGTGCAAGTAAGTGGACTCTTTCCAGATTTAGTTAGCCAGAAGTTTGTAAGAAATATGAATTTAATTCCAGTGTGAATATGTAACAAATCTATGCCAAGGATTTTATGCACAATTTAATTCTTACTAACCCTCCACCTCCCTGATCCGGAAGCAACTAACAAACAAAAAAAATCACAAACCCTAACCTAAGGAAGACAAAACCTTTAAATCTGTTTGCAGATTATTCCCACCTTTCTTCCTTCTTTGCTCTGCTTTATGTGATGTACTGTTCATTCCTATTACCTCTTTATAGCTGTTTTGTTAAAGTTCATACCACAAAGACCTGTAAAAAAAATTTATGACTCCTGGGGTTTCAGCAAATTCTAAATAACCATAACATGAACATGAAGCATTAATTAAAGACACTGGAGTCTAAGTTATAACAGAGATGCTGACATTTAAGCCCCTTGCACCATGTAAATTAAAAATGATATGACAAACAGTGAGTAATTTGATGGTCAGGGGTTCATAATAGATACCTTAATATCTTTGTCATGAAAAACAGTCTGTCCTTGGTTTAACCCATGCTGAACAGCCCAGGGGTCTGGTTCATAAAGCATGACACTGACTAAACATTTCTGCAGTAATTCATGTATCAGTCTGGGAATTGCACTGAATATGCTTGAGACAAAACAAATATGCAGAAAATTTGTGAACTAAATGTATTAATGCAAAGATAAATTCAATGTGTCATTCCTGCCTCTGGTTTAGCTATCCACTGCTGTGCTTTAAGGCATCCTTGTCTTGACGATCCAATGCCCCTTGTGTGACATACAATTCAAATATGTTTAACTGATTATTAGCTTAGTTAACATGAGCTTTTCCACAAGACATCTGGACCATCAAAACCTCACAGTATTGGGCATAGTAAAGAAGTGAAGATAACCCCTGCCGTAATCAACCTATGCCAAGAAAGGTAGCACATAAGGTAGACTGGTCTTCATAATGCAGTTTTGCAGACCAAAGATCACACACATTTAGTAGTGTGTTCTTTGTGTTCACAATCCTCAGCTAAAGCCAGATTAACTTCAGCTGGGTTGCTTAGGAGGCCTGTTAGTTGTCCCTTATATCAAATGGAAATGAATCAGTACTTCTAGGAAGACTTTCTAAGGTAATGTAGATGTCCATGTTAGAGGAGGTGGAGTCTACCTGTTTCAATTAACCATGTATATATTTCTAATCTCTTTCAAATGACAGCTAAAACAGGAGATATAAGGGAATCTAAGCTATCTAACTTTACTTCATGGAGTCCCAATTGCCTGCTATTAGACAAGCACACTCTTAACTAGATATCTAATTTTGACTGTACAGCTACTCATGTTGCAATGCACTTTGCACATTTAATTAAACACTCTGTTACAGAGAAAGCTTGAGACAAATGCAGGAGATGAACCCAGATCACTCATATCCAGCAAAAGAAGCACCATCAGAGTAATTCTACTTTTCCAGCATGGACCTTTTGCTAATGCTTTTGCTACTTTGCTTATTGCTATTTAACTGTTGGGCTGCACCAGCATCCTATTAAGTCTTTTCTGCTGAAGTACCTAAAGGTATTAACTGGAAAACAAAGAAGCAAGCAAAGCCCTCATTGTCTTCCTAACTCTCAGTGAGTTCTTCACCTTTACTTCAGATTCATCCCATCACTTTCCTTGCATACCCTTCCTGCTTTGTGCTGTTATTTAATATCCCACTAGTTGTGTAATTTCAGCTCCCAAATTGAATAAGACGTTCCCTCCAGTGGAACCCTCACCTTGATAAATTGCCAAATAGTAATTATTATTCCTTCCAGTACCCAAGATAGAGAGTCATGGCTGTAATTTCCAAGGCTTGAGTGCTGAGAAATTTATGCTATACTTCCCTCCATCGGAGTTTTCATCTGAGATCATATTTCAAGCCCTTTCCTTTGATGATATGATTAAGATAATTCCTTTATGAAGTTCAAGCCTCTGTGAGATATTCAAGAAGGAGCCTGATAGTTCTTAAGCTTCATTTGCCTCCCCTATGAATATCAGCAATGGATGAAAGGAGAAAGCACACAGATAGTATGTCTGACAGTTTCAAACACTCTTAATTTTTTAATGTTAATTATTATGGTAGCATCTCCTGGCCTCAAATATGGGACTTCTGTTGTTCTGAGAGTTACATAAAAGTAAAGTAAGAGCCAGTTTATTCCCCAACAGTTTACACTATATCAGGATTTTTTTTTGCGATATTGTTTGTTTCTCTTTTTTTTTCCCTCCCCCCCTCTTCCTTGTTTTACATCAAAGACTGTGAAATTTATTAAGGTCCACTCATTGATAAGATTGTTGGAAATCTGGCTGTACCTAGTTCAGAAGGGGTTGTGCTTCAGATCTCCCTGGGAGATTAGAAGAATACTAGGATATATACCATAATCTAAATAATCTGCATTCTCCCATAGGAATGCAAGGAGCATCACACACATCTAGATAGATCCATGTAAAATTTACATGCTATTCAGCTTGGACTGGAGTGCACCATTTTGCTCTTCCTGGTCCAAAGACAACAAACAGTTTAGAAAAGAGAATACTGTTATCCTCACTTTACAGATGTAAACAGACATCTGAGAAGAGCTAGATAAAGATATAAAGATACCTACCCTAACTGAAAGGTATAAAAAAGTAACTGATGAGATTTTTAAATTTCTATGTAGCTATCTGTTGTTTTTAATAGGTGTGTAGTGCCTGTTCAGAACTTCTTTTAATCCTCATGCATTTAGGTACATTGAAAAGACAGTCCCTAAGCAAGACAAGCAAAGTTACAGAAGAAAGCTTGAATCTAATGAGGACATGAACATTGATTACTTGAGTGAGAGTTCTCACCTACCTTTGGATAAGGACATTATACATGTGACTAAGTCCCTAAGTCCTCTCAAGTAATAATACTAGTTGCCAGATCTTCTACTGTAAATGTATGGTAACGCTCATGGCAGATGAATTCATGTGTGAAATTCTGACTCAAATTGCTGTTGGCCTCATTTACAGATTGCTAGGCCAGACATCCATCTGATGGTATATCTAGTTCAATAGTAGCCCATTGGTATCAATCACTGGCTGTTTCAGGAAGAGAACAAGAAATTCTGTAGTAAAGGTTTATGGAATAATCAAGCCACACAGAATATTTCTTTCTAACCCTACTGGTTACTGACTGGCTTATGCCCTGAACCTGAATGTTTGTTCTATTTTTCAAGTGTTCTTACCATTTATTAGTACTTCTGAATGTCCTTATTTCCAGTAATATAATATGTTCAAGTTTTTTGATATCCTTGAGCTATAACTTAAGGATTGATATTAAATCAGTCAATGTGTTACTGTCCTGCAGACACAAGCATGCCATAGGTGTTTTCTCATGTACATAAAATATATTTGGATTTTAGAATTAACTGTTTCACTACCAGAGTAGGAGGCATGGCCATTTATATCACTGCTGAATACTTCCCCAAATATTTTTTCCACAGGAACATGCTTAAAAACATATTCCATCAGTGGTGAAGGAGATGAAACATCTCTTTATCATAGACACAATGTTCACTTTAGGGGAAAAAAGAGCCTTGCTCTGTTATCTTCTCCTCTGAATAATAAGTATATTAAAGCTTTCTTCCTGTTATGATTCTGCAATAGGCTTTACAGGCTCATTGTTCATGACATGGCCTTATTGTTCACGTACATGACAGATTAACACATTTCTACCACAATCGCCACCACCTCCATAGATTGTGATTATAGATTGAAATACTGTATGCCTCATTTATTTATTTTGCATAGCTTTGAAATTTTCTTAAGGATATTTTTCGGCTTTGCTTTGTTATTTTGTTTTGAAGATGAAAGGCTGTAGAAAAACATACCAACAATCCAAAGTCCATTCTTTTGCTATGAAATGGGTAAAGGTGTGCTATAGTGTCCTTCCTTCAACAAGCATTTTTTCCTGGCACAGTGTAATCTCAGTCATTTCTTTGCTCATTGTTTAGGCTTCAAATCATCAAAGCATTTAAACACATACTTAACTTTAGTGCCTGATTAAGTGCCACTGGAATAGGATTTAAGCACTTGCTTAAAATTAAGTGGGTGTTTACATGCTTTGCTGAGTAAGGATGAAATGCTAAATTGAAATCATATTTGTGCCTGAGTGGAAATTGTTCCCAAGTTTATTAGGAAAAGAAAGCTGATTTGATCATATTGTGTGTGTGTCTAACTGTTCCCTCTTGCTTCCCTCCCCTTCCCAGGATGCTTTTGGGCCTGATAGCCAGCTAACATTTTTAATATTACATTATCCAGTACTTAAGCTGCTCTTTGCCTGATTGGTGAGTGAGAGGAAATACAGGACTGGATGGGAGCTGAATGAAACAGGAAAATGAGAGTTTTTGGCAGAAGAAGCACATGGTCATGGTAAACACCAATATATCATGAGGGAACCAGAAGACATTTAGGAAACTATTGTTGCAGGGTATGCAGGGGCCAAAGGAAGCTGGAGTTGTCTTGTGTTTGGGGGAAGGAGGTAGGACATGAAGGGATGTGTGAGTGGCAGCACACAGCAGCTGCAGTCTAATTCCTTCTAAAAACTCAATCAGCTTGAAGGCATATACTTATTGGGAACCAGTCTTCATTGCTTCTGCTGTCCCCAGAGCTAACTGTAAATCATGACAGGTTTTACGTGCTGTTTTGCAATTGTATAAATAAACAAGGCAAGACACAAGCTAAAGCTAAATGAGGCTCTGAGTCTAGCTTCTAGAGAGAAAGGACGGTGTTTATGATGATGATGTTTCCTAAGGGATCGAAAAATACCTTACTATCAAACCAAGAAGTCAATGGATTTTCCTCTCAGTTGCCACAAACCAACTGAAATTTTCAAATATGAACAAAAAAAACCCCTTCATTTCCTACCACATTACTGGTTGTGAAGATAAGTCCAAATCAGCAAACTGGTTCTGAATATTGCCTATCTTCCTGTGTGGCCTCAGACAGTCTTCCTCCTTTGGGAATATCCTTTGTACTTGGCCTGAACTCCTTAACCTTTTGAAACCCTTCAGATGCTGCTCCTCTTTCACCATCACAATCTGCATAGCTCTGGGCACTCAGCTTCAAACTCTAATTTTTTTTAACTTGGATCTGCATATGGGTAGCCGCTCCACTGGCTAGTCCCCTCGAAGGAAATCCTGCAGCCACTGTGAGCCTGGGAGCAAGCCCAGATGCTGGCCACTGGTTGTCAAACTGTCCCATGCACCCCTGCTGCCGCAGGATGTGAGCTGCTGGAGACGATGTCGTCAGCAAAATTCTTGCTAGATTTGGCAGAGCTGGAGTTTCAGCCTGAGGTCTCTGGTAGCTTCACACGCTGTTGGGGTTGGAGGGAGGGGGAAGGGAGTCTGCCTTTTTCATCTCATCTTCCCATTTCCTTTTTTGGTTATCATATTAATTTAGACAGAAGAATTTTGACTAATATTCTTAAGACATGTTTGCAAGCAATTTCTTTGATCAGCATAACATTTACTATTCATATAACATCAGTGGGACAGGGAGGAAAAAAAAGAGGTTAGGATTCCTGCTATTTTGGTTGTTGTCAGTATTGCCAGAAAGAGATAAAGCTTTCTTTCTCTCTCTCTCGTTCTCTCCCCCTCTCTCCCTCTCAACCTCTTACTCCTTTTTTCATCTCCTGTCCTTCAAGAAAATTGTCCTTTTATTTATTTTTGCTCTATCCAAGAGTGGCAGCTGATTTTGAAGTGTCAGACTATTATTTGTTTTTTTGGATGTTACCATTTATTGCAAAGAGGATAAAATCAATGTGACATTTCCAGAACAATGATAGATGAAAATGATGAGTGGTCTTTAAATGCAGAAGGCTAATTTTTAAAAATGTCACTAGTGCACTATTTCAGACTTTGTCAAAGATAAAACAATAAAAGTTATAGATATGAAAACTAATAATATTTCACTGGGTAAGTTATAGATAAGCAGACTGTATAGTATACAAGTTCTATATGCTCCTAAATACAATATGATAGAAATGCTGCAGAAAGGACAGCATTAAATATAGTTACTTTGGGTTATTTGATTAGATCTTCATTTGCAAGAACCTTGATTTCTAAGGCTGTGACCTTGCAATCAGCTGCTCTAGCAAGGACTTGTGGGCAGGCATTTTATACTATGGAGAATTCACATGGACTCAAGGGATTGTGATTTGATGGCCAGGTTTTACGAGTCAACTGGACAATATAGTCATTGTGCTTTTAAAGCTATTAGTGCGTCATGCCGTGAGCTCAAGCCTTGCTTCAAAATGATGCTAAAATCTGTCCCAGGTTTTGAATGGATATCTTTTTCCAAGATGCACCATTCCTTTGTGTATTGTTGGACGTGGAAACTAGCGCACATAAAATGAGACTTGTGATTCATCATGACTTTAACAACAACTTCTGTATGTATTATTACACCTTCAGTGGTTCCTGGCTATTTCATTTGCAAGTCATGGATGAAAATCTACTACTGAAGGCAGAGACCTTCAGTCACTACCATTTGATGTCATTAGTAGAGCCATGTGAAATTAGTCAACAATATCTGTTCTGCTCTTAAGTTAGAGTTCACAGGCAGAAACACCATAGCAGCTGGTATCTCTGTAGACTCAGTTGTCCTATTCTGGCATGAACTCTTTGATTAATAGGGGAAATATAGAGAAACAAGTAGTGAGCCTCAGTAATGAGGCCCTTACATGAGATTACTTGATGCAAGTATGTGAATAAAACTCATCTGATAAAGCTAAAGGTAGGCATATCTAGTATTTAATATGGTATGCATTCACAGGAAGGGTACTAATACTAGCACACATTTGCCAGATTGGCATAGTTCATTTGCATCTATAATGTCCAAAGGTGTTCTCTTATCAAATCCAAGAGGCCTGTGAAATACCAGCAAAAGAGAATTTCAAGTGGAGCTCTAAGAATTGTAACTCATACTTGTCTATCAATGTCTATCTGTCAACCAGAATAGTATATTTACATAGTTTTAGTTGAACTGGTGAAGTTTACAAGTAGCTGAATACCAGATGTCAGTATTTACCATGCTCAAATAGATGCCTTATTTTGCAGTTGTGAAATATTGAGGTTAAAAAAAAAAAAAAATCACACATAGTAGCTTAAGCTTGATGTTGGTTTTACAGCCTCATTTGGGTGAAAAAAAATAACTACACGGTTTAACTGCAGATTAAATCTGATCTGATTCAGCTCTAATCATCTCATTAGAGGCAAATGAACATAAATTGTGAACCAACTTGGGAATAAGGGGGTGGGAAGATTTATTATAACTCCTCCCATCACTACACCACATACACAAACATTAACCAAGATGGGGGGGGGGGGGGGGGGAAGGAAACACTAAGCATCTTTATAAGGCCCTGTTTAACCTTTTTCAGTTCTGTGAAGAGACAGTTTGATCTGAAAAGTGGTGAATATATCAGTCTTTGAATTAAGGAACTGTAACATGTCAAACTAAGGTAGGTCTCACATTTCTAAGTCTCATGTTCAAAACCAGCTGTAATAGGTCATAAATCTAGATAGCTACTTGATGGGACTAAATACGATTTTGTGAAATATTTGCACCTAATTCTGGACTATTACAAGTCAAATGTTTCTAGATGCTCATTTTACTATAAAATGTGTTTCACATTCTCATGCATTTGCTGAAATCTTGGAACCCACTCAATAGTATATTCATGTGACTTTGTCTGTCAGAAAACAGCTCATCTTAAACTTCAGAGCTTTCCTCCAAATGTTTTACAGCAAAACACGATTGTTGTTATAAAAAAAAATACAATACTTTCCTCTCTCCTCATTTTTATCTTCTAAAAAATACATTATCTTGCCTCATATGCAGCCTTGCCTTACTTGTTTCATGTGAACATTTATATAAATTTAGACATATTTTCAAGGAATGGTTAAGAAAAGTAATCAATGTAGTTATTAACTATGTGACATTCTTCTGCTCCTTCATAAATATCCAGTGTCACAAGTACTCTCTACATGAAGATCTGCCTTTGCTTTCCAAAGTCAGTCAATCATGTTTGCCTTTAGTCCTACCACAAATGATACAGAAGACTAAGGAGACCAGCTGGTTAGCAAGTCCTGCTTAACTTTTGCAGGCTGAATATGAAACTCTCCAGGAATGTGATGCACCAGACAGTCGGCATGGGGGAGTTGTAAGAGTGGAACGTACAGGGGACAGAAAAAAAAACTTTGGAAAATAATTGCTAACAATTGCTGTCAGTTTTCATTGACCATGTGGGAAATGAGAGGCCTGTGCATCAATCAGCTTTGGAGGAATATGAAAAGAGGAATGCTGACACGATCACAGTTATACTGTTAAATATAGTGTGCTACTATAAATCATAGTGGGGCCAGGGCTTCCCAGTTACATATATATTAAATTATTATTATGATGTTTTTCTTTTTCTTTTTTTTAACATGGACAAAAGCAGAGTAATTTTCTTCCTTTACTTTAATAAAAGAGATGGTCAAACTATTTTAGCTGAATTTTCACATACAAAAATAAAAGCAAAATCAGTCAGCCATAGGTAGCCACCATGGAGAGGAAAAAAAAAAGAGAGAGGAAAATGTGATTTTTATTTATTTATTTATTTATTTTTATTCTGGCAAAGTTCAAGCAGGTGAAAAACTGTATACTACCGACACCAAGAAAACTGTACCCTCTCATGTCAGAAAGTGATGGGAAATCTCAGTTACTGCTACTGTCACCTATGCTGTCTGTACTTTGATATCAAGCTTCTATTTGCATGGCATGAATGATTTCACAGATCTCCAAGAACTCAACAGACACTATATTTTTGGACCATAGCACTGTGAAGTATTTAAAAAAAATATTTGACTTTGAAAATGACATTTGAAGTTATCTTTAAATACAGACCAGAAGACAAATAGTTGTATGTAGTTCATATTTCATATCAAAAATGAAAACCAAACAGCCTATATAACTCATTTTACTTTAGTATGTGAATTATCATTTTGATTATGGTTTTACAGTTTATTTTATCCTTCTGATAAAACTAAGCTTGCCTTAGGAAACAGCCTTCATGTTCAAGTATCTGCCCAAAGAAAAAAATGCCTACATACTTTGATCAATAAAAAGCAGGGTCCAAAGGGTCAGGAGGAACTATTGTGTTCCCAAATTAATAAGAAAGACATTCATTTCAGCAGGGCTGGACATCTTTAAAGACTGTCTCCAGTGCACCTCGGAGACCTCAGTTTCATGATGGCTTGATGTCCTAATTGAATTGCTGTTGCTGTGGAGTGTAGGAAACAAAGTCACAGAGTTTCCCAGACAGAGAAAAAGAGATGGGTGAAGGGAATCCATGGTACCTGCTCGATAAACAGTAATCATTTTATTCCCATCTGAGAGAGGGGGTGGGAAGAAAAAATTGACCTCTGGGGACAGATTTTTCAGAAGTGTATTATTTTTATGTGCATTATATATCACGTGTAATAACATGTAATAGTTATTATGTGGCCTTACTGTCATGTAGCTCTTCTCCTTAGTATGTCTCAAAGAGATTTATACAGAGAGTTAGCCTCACTCCCTGTGCTATTTGGAGAAGTAACTTGATTGAGGTTGCCCATCAGCCGGGGGAATGGCGTGATTCTGCTTTCCTTTCATGTGGCTTCCCC